>NW_025110669.1:491390-586173 GCF_011392965.1 Frieseomelitta varia
TTGCAATAGAGTTTATTTATCCTAATATTAATAGGAATAATAGAATAACCATTTCTTTGATAAGAAATTTTATTTATTTGAATAAAGGTCACGATTAATTGGCTGGTTTATATTAAATACTTACCGATATAGCAATATCGCAATACGGAAGTCGCATACTTCTTTATGAGACGAGAAACCAAAGTTTCGATGGTAGTGCCTTCCAAAACAGACAAATTAATTTGTTAATGTATTTCTGTTCCATTAAGGATTTTCTCAATTCCAATTCGAAAGCATTTTCGCAGCAACGTTTGAAAGTTTTTCACCACAAATGTCTAATTTGTGGATTCCACGACGTGCTTTGAATTTCAATGACCGGCCATCGCTGGCTTTAAAATTCGGGTCTCCATTTAACTGTATCCAACCTAGACCTAACCTAACCTAACCTAACCTGCTTGCTTGCTTGTAACTTGAAAAGTTCAATGCGGGTAACGATGCTCGGTGAAATTTTAACGAAAATCAACCCCAGTTCTCGATCTTCGTAATTTTTCTCTCGCAAGATACCAGCTCGTCCTCGATACGACGCAGCGAACGTTTCAAAGACAACAATGTACATAAATTTCCAACGCATCAGCCGCCGTTAAAAACACCGTCCGGGGCTTCCTATCCCGGGCAACGTCCGCCATATTTTTGCGCTTTTTCTTCAGCTTCTCTTCAACTCCGTGGTCAGCGAAGAACGGTCAGCGGTTCCCCGCTCGCCTTCCCTTTTTCTCTTCCCTCCTGGAACGTCGACAAAACGCATCCCGTGACAGCGTACCGGTTCCTTGCATTCATTCAAAAAAAGAAAAAAAAAAAAAGAAAAAGAGAAAAAAAGCAGAATTCGTCGCCGGTATTCTGGTGGCACGACATGGCCGCGTTTTTAAAACGGATCTCGCCGTCACGGCGACGAGCACGATTCCTCGCCGGTTTCCGCTGACCGAGACGCTCGCCGCTTCCGTTTGAATAAAGAAACCTCTCGCCGACTCGTGCTCTCTGCTCGTTCTCGTTATATACGTTATATATTTCGGAATCGGCCGAATTTCCCCTCGGTTTTTCCTTCCTATTTTTCAAAGGGCTTGCACGCTCGTGAGACTTTACTTTTATCGAGGTTATTTGCACGTCGGACGGTTTACGAGACGAACGTGACTTCTTGCTGTTTTTGAAAATTAAAAATCTGTTGACTCCGTCGTTTGGGGATTTTTTTCCCTCCCGTAATTATTCCGGCGCGAGACGAATCCCCGTGTATCTTCTCGAGTGCAATGCTTTGAACGGGATTTTTCTTCGGGAAATTTTCGAACAAGATAGGACACAGAGTACGACTTCAACGTAAAATCTACTGAAAGCGACTAGACACGCTTTTTTATTTCTCAAGGTAAACTTACTCACAGGCAAAATTTATTCAGAAATATTTGGCCAAACATTTCTCCGGGAAATCTGCGCGAAATCGTCTCAGTTAAATTCGATTCGATTCGATTCGATTAATCCCCGCTCGTAGTTAACGAAACTTCCAAAAAAAAAAAAAAAAAAATGCAATCGCCGGAATTTCCGGAAAATGGGCACCGGCGGGCGCATCGGGTATTTTCTCGAGGCAGCCGGCGATCGTTGGCGGGGTGCGATCTTTGCCCGTGGAAAATACATTTCGCTTTTCAATTTCGCCGGGGGCTCAATATCCGAAGGGAAACGCGAAATCGATTCGCAGCGAGAGAGAGAGAGAGAGAGAGAAAAAAAAAGATTCAGCACCCCCGCGGCCCAAGCCACGAAAACGTCGAATGAACGTCGAATCGCTGACAGTTTCGGCCACGGTTTCGCTCTTAAACCCCCTGTTCGTCTTCGATGTTTCTCCGCGGCCTTGCGTCTGCCTTGCGAACGTTGCATTTCCGTCCCTGAATCGATCGCAACTCGACGAAAATCGTCCGTCCTTGCTGGATTTCCAACTCGGGACAAATAAAATCGTCCAAGTGTATCAATTTTCTCTCGCCGCTCGAGCGACTCCGATGACCAGTCGAGATTCTCTCTCTCTGTCGAGGATCTCTCGGATACTTTTCCAAGTTTTAAATAAATTTTTCGCAGTTTTCTCGTTGTTTGTACTGTATCTTTGTTCTCTGATCGTCTAGCTGGAAGGCAGAGAGGAAATTTGACTTTTCGTGCAATTACCTCCTTTGAGATTTAATCGAGTGATCTCTGACTCTGTTGTTCAACGAACAACGAAAGAAGAACTTTTAACTTTTCATTTTTTTTAATTTTTTATTTTTTATTTCGTTGACTCTCGAATCGCACTTTCTTCAAGATCTCAGAGCAAAATTCGAAAACTTAAGGTAAATTAACATAATAATAGATAACAAGATAATTAACATAAATTAGCAGTGTGAAGCAGAGAGACCGAATCGATATTTTTAGGTTACTGTTCGATTACGTTTTATGAAAATCTAGAAACGGTGTGAATACCGGTATGATGCTATCAAAACGATGTTGAGTCAGTAGATGTATTTCGGTATAATATCGATATGATACCAGTAAATAAAATATTAATATATTAGAAAAGGGAAAGGAGACAATGATTAAATGTTTTCATAAAGCTGCCGCTTATACACGTACATTTTGTTTATTTTTATTAGCTTTTTTATTAGTTCTTTTTAATTTACTTATATTAGCAGGTAGCAGATGTTAAAGGCTACCTAACAAAATATTAATTATTGTTTATGTTAACAATTTTCAGGTTCGAATATTCTAGTTCTTCGAATGTCCGAATATTTTTGCCACGCTACATTTCGACATAGTTCAGTTTATTGTTTGATATTAAGAAAAGTATGTGCAATAAATAAATAAAATTTATGTTACTATAAACTATAACGAATGTTCTATTACATCATTAAAAAATTAATCCAAATTTACTATTATAAACAATCGAAATCTACAACAATATTTTGAATAGCATGATGTCCGAATATTAATAAGAGTCACTGTAAGTAAAGGGGTACCGTACCGGTATATATTTCGGTATTTTTACCATAATGGACATCAAATACCAATAAAATACATATGAAAATATGGGTATGACTATTTTATACCGGTATTAAAACCGATTTCCCAAATAGCAATTATATTACGATAATATGGAAGCAAATATCGGTAATATATAATACCTAAACCTCACAATATTTCGGTTTCAGTCTCTGAGTATAATACCTAAACCTCAAGATATTTCGGTTTTCAGTCTCTGGTGTGAAGTTGAAAAGAACCGGCCGCTTTACAACTTATTATTATTTTTCAACTTGTAACGAGCAAAGCGTCGTTTGCACAGAACTCTGTTGAATGCACTTTATCCACTGTGCGCTGTGTCAAATATTTTTGTCTCTCGTCGCACATTTTTAGAAAGCTCGTCTCGTTACTTCCGGTGTGTTCTTCCACACTCGCGGAGAAAGTTGACGACATAGGTATCGAACGTGCGGCTCGGCGGTTACACGCCTCCATCTGTTTCTTTTTCTTTCTCCCGTTACTTCGCTCTTTCTGCGGGCGACTGGATAAAGTTTTATTCAAGCCCGCTATCGGGAAAATCGGAAACACCCGGCCCACCTGGCTGAATTGAGTTATAAATAACCCATGAACCGCGACCGAGCGTTTTACCTTGTTACCGAGGGCTTATTTGGCTCGCTTGTTTGCCGTGCGCCGTTGCAGTCGTTGCTCGTCTGACGAGCAACTTTATGAGAGTCGTATGGGAGATGCTCGAGCAAGATAATGCTCGGCGCTCCGCCTGATAAGGAGGATGGATTCTACGAGAGTGTGTCGATCGTAATAAAATCGTGAATGCGTACGCCACGATATCGAACGTTGTATGTACGTCAGCCGCGTTTCATCGTCAAACGGACGATTGAAATTAAAATGCTCCCTCTTTCTTTAAACTTTAATCAATCGCCGGCAGTTACGCGCGAATCGCACATAATGTAATTTCGTGAGGGAAGAGTTCCTTTGCTCCGCGATTAATGTTTCATCGTTAGCCGAAGCAGTCGAGCTCGTCGGATTCGAAACTCGCAAGACGAACTCGAAACGAAACAATGAAAACGATTAGCGGCGAAAAGACGAATGACGAATTGAAAATTCCATAGGGATAATTGAGAAGATCTCTTTGATCGAGTGATCAGTTCGACGGAGGTGTTGAGTCGTTGCGAACGTACATACACGTTTGGTAAATTACGCGTGAACAATATCAACAGCCAACAGTGTAATAAATAGTGAAGATTATCTCGTTAACATACCGAATAATCAACGCACGAATAATTGCAATTGAATAATTGCAACGATCTTTGCGAAGTGGATGCTCATTTCCATGCGCATTATCAAATTGGTTATTTAAACTTTATCGACGCAGTCGCGTTTAGATAGCACCGTGTGTGCCTAGTAACCTAATGCTTTAATTATGCGTTCATCTGTGATAAAACTGGAATACCCCGAGAATACGCAAATTCGTCGTTCGTCTATATATTTTCATATTATATATTTTTATATAATTTTCATATAATTTTCATATTATTATATTTTCATATAACTCGACTCGTGTTCCGTATTTTCGCAGTCCACGAAATCCTTTCCCGCTCCTTTTTTTTTCCATTCTACGCCTCTCCGTGATTTTTAAGGCCAAAAGTGTATAACACTTGCAACGTGAATGTGTTGCACTCTAAATCAAGAATTTGACCACTTGGAAAAGAGGTGGCTACCCCACGAACCCCTACTTTCCTGCTCGCTAGCGCTATCCCCTCCACTGCGTCGATCTCTCCGCATTGAAATTTCCTCGCTGTGCATAAACTCCACTCTCTCAGTCTGTTTCTATTTCACTACCAAGCAAGTGGCAACAGTGTTTAGTACAAAAATAAGTTTCTTTGATAGCAAATTATTTCGTATAATTAAATACAACTATTAAATAGTTTAAGTTAAACATCAAACAACGATGTAATGATAATGACATGGTAAATGGTGAAATTATTTCGAAGAAGTTGCAGCTACTTTATTTACATGAAAACGCATTATACTGCCACAGTTTGTAACAGTCGTTTGTAATATGTTGAAAAACATTTGACACGAAACTCACTCAGATTTAGAGGCCTCTGTACTTGAGGGATGCAAAAACTGTGTAAAAAGCACGAAGAGCACGTTCATGTCGTAAACTTAACGAAATGAATAAAAAAAAAAAAGAAGCAGAAGATTAAAGAACAAAGAGATGAAAACAATATAAACGTGTTAACAGTGGTTGGAGCATGTTTTGTCGAATTTCAGCGATTTCGATCGATATGCATGACAGAATGAAGAATCGAAGCGATAGAACGACGATCTATGATTCTGTTCTAACGTCGGATCGAGCCACGATGCACTTTTATCCTATGCCCTCGCCTCTGTGCCCCGGCCGTGCGATCGATAGATATTATTTCCGGCCTGCACGCGACACGCACTGAATCCACAATGCGCTTCCGTGTGTGCGCGAGGCCGCCGCGACCAGTTGTCCATAGTAATGCGCGGACGCGGTTTGCGTGCGACTCGGAAAAACCGGCTGGAGAACGCGGACACAACCCTTTGCCTCTTGCTTCTAATTCTCCAACGAATCGCCGAGCCATCCGATCCGGAATTTCTTCGAGTTTCTCGGAGTTTCTCGATCGTTTGACGGAGGCGCGATTTCAGAACTGTTGGAAACGAATCTTCTGACGAAGGGATGAACGTTCCGAAATTCGGAAACTCGTTTGCAACTCGTCGCGATTGAAAGAGGCGAGTTCAAGGAGTTGGAATTTGTAGTGTATTCCTCGAGTCGGACGCGACCAGGTCCGACGCTTTCTGCGATTGAAATTGCCGCGGGATTCGAAATTCGACGCGACGGGCGTTTGGAATTTTTTGCTAATTCGATCCACGAGATCCGACGTATTCCGTGTTTTTGGAATTTCGTCGGTTCAGCAATTCGTCAAACGAGTTCAATAGTTTAGAATTGAAGAATTAAAAAAAAAATCCGCGCTGATCGATGTAACTTTGTCCTGCGTTCGAATTAAAAGTATCGAAAATTGCGATAATTCAGTAAAACGTGTTGGCAACGATACAACGCAATTATACAAGAAGTCGAAACATGGGATCTTGTGAAAAAATTCAAAAAAAAAAAGAAAGAAATGAACTCCGTGTCCCTTTGGGGATAAACCAATTCAAAGGTACATGAGGTACAATTTCACGTACAGTTAATTCCGGATAGAGAACGTGGACAGAGTACTCTGTACAGGGCATGTAATTTCCTGACGGAGCTACAGTCTAAGCATTTACCTATTCGGCTATCGAGTTTCCTACTGTTGGATCTAACGTCCTCCTGTTTGACGCTCTAACCGACAGTTCGTTTGAAAAATTAAATACTTCCTACGCTTAGCTATTATTCAATGCATTATGCTCTCTCTCTCTCTCTCTCTCTCTCTTTCTCTCTCTCTCTTTCTCTGAAAAATACTGGAAAAAAATATCCGTCTGAAATCAAAAGTGCTTGGACTGGAATAACAGATGCGTGAAATAAAAAACATTGAATGTGGAATTGTATCGTGAACATTTATATTTTGTACGAATACGAATATACAATCCAAATGGAACATTGCACTTTGAACATTTTAGAAATATCTATATGAAATAAATAATGTATGAAGTAAAGAATATTTAATCTGAAATTATTATTGCATGGCGAACATACACAAAAGTTCATGTTTTGTACGAACACGAATACAGAATCTAATCGCGACATTGTACAATACTTCGATTATTTCACAAATACTTGGATTTTTACAAATATCTGCGTAAAAATTGTTTCACAAATGTCCGTACTTTTGCAACATTAATTAATATTTCCACATTCAACGCACGCAACTCGCGTAGCTTAGTTATAATCATCGACTCTGAAATTTCAAACGTGGAAGCTACCAAACTTTCCTTTTTCATTCGTTTCCCCTAAAGCGTTCGTAATTAGCGATACTTCTTCTCTCTCTCTCTCTCTCTCTCTCTCTCTCTCTCTCTCACTCTGTCTTTCCAGCTATCAACAAATGTACAAGCCAACCGCACAAAGTTAGAAATGTGGAGCACAAACGTGATACAGAGCAGAAGGCAATCGTCGCGTTGTCTGGTTCGCCAGCGCGGAACGCGAGCCCGCTCGAACGTGAGGGAAAAGCGTTTCAGCACACAAACCCCGGCAACCGTTTCAAAAGCGCTCGCGTTTCCTCCGAAAATTCCCCTTCCTCCTCTCTCCCTCTCCTCCCCCCCCCCCTCCATCGAAAACGTTTGCTTGAAATATTCAACCGTTCAGCTAACGCTCCACATTTTTCACGAATGTGGTGGTGGAAGGGACGAAAAACGAACGAAAGAAAAATCAAACGAGCACCCTTCCGCACGCACGCTCCTTTCTCGCCGAAGGAAGGAAGGAAGGAAAGAAGAAGAAATAAAAAGCTGAGAGTACGAGAGAGAGAGAGAGAGAGAGAGAGAGAGAGAGAGTGTGTGTGTATTGTTATAAAATTGCGTCGGAAGCTACGTTCTCGACGGAATAACGCGATGTTCTACGCTTCGAAGCTGACGTCCTACCTCGTGAAACTCGCTCGCGCTCTTCTGCAAGCAACAACATGCTGGAAATAAAGGAAATCGCGATGTTTCCAATGCAAAAGGAGAAGGAAGGTGTTTCTCGGCGCGATGGAAACGCGATCCGCGTTTTCCGCTAGTTTTCGATGTTTAACGGACTTTACCAGATAGTCAAGTAGAAACGGAACGTCCGTGGACGGACACTGTCGTGGATCGAAAGATCGCTTCGTGAGGCTTGCTTCCTTTCCTCTTCTTGATGATCTTGTTTCTTGGTTGTAAGCACTATTTTTAATTTCTTGTTTTTTGCTTTCTTTCGTGGAACAGTTAGTCCCTCTGGATCTCGACGTAAGAGAATTAATCGATTCAAGCGACTGCTCGTCGATTTTGTAATCAAGTATCTCTCCAGTCGATTATCAGAGTTTATGTTTCCTCCAAAATTTCAGGCGTATCATTTTCTAACAACGATCAAAACTTCATCTCTCCTTTAACATCGTGTAACTTGAAAGTTCAATCACATCTTGAAAATTTTTTATTCTGCGATATATATGTGTATGCAGGGTCAGTTTCGTAACATGGCTACATCAAATAACTATTAAAATGTACTATAATATATAACATAAAATATAATACAATAATAATACAATATATAACATAAAATATAATATAACATATAACACAATAATATAATAATAATATAAAATATAATATAATAATAATACAATATATAACATATCTTGAAAAGCAAAATAACATAAAACCGATTACAGTACTATATGCCCCCCTGGAAGCCATGTAACTTCTATCTAAAACATTTTGCTCGTACAACAAATATTTCATGAGTTATTTGATGTAGTTGTCGTGTTACGAGACTCACCCTGTATAATAACCAGCTTAACTTATTTCCAACAAACTAATCGTTAGTTCGCCGACTTTAAATTGCATTAACTTGCTACGATTAACTAATAATCAGTCTCAGTCTCTCGTTCGTGAACGATTTTTACAAGGAAAAACAGAAGAAGAAAAAAAAAACAGCGCGTACAAATCGAAGCGATCCGGTTGGAAAATGTTCATCAATTCTGTCGAAGAAGGTGCCATTAAGTTGGCCCCGCTAGCAGCTCGCGATTTGCGTTTACGTTGCACGGGAGGCCTGCTGGCGCTGCTGCTCCGTCTCCGAATTCACCCCTTCTCGCCCTCGTCATCGCAGGCGGACGGGAGAGGACGGTTGGGAAATGGGTGTAGCAAAGCGCTTAAATTTAATCGGGCTGGAAATTCGGGGCTGGAAACGGGGAATAGGTGGGCCGGCGCTTCGGGGGCCGGCGCAAAATTTATTATCGCGTCAATTAGAAATTGATGGAACGCCGGATAATCGATTTAGGATCGAATCGGGCCGGTGCTCGCGAAACGACCGATCGCCTCGTTTCCCCGCCTGTCTGTTTCCGACCGTTCGACCGTGCACGCGTTTCATTACGCGCTTTGGAGATGGTTCAACCGATCTGTAAGGCCATTCTTTTTTTTTTTTTTTTTTTTTCCAGTTCCGGATTTGTCAGTTTTTAAACAACACCGCCGCCGGGGATTTACCAACATTTCGCTTCTGCGTCCGTTTATCGATGATCGATGAGACCGCTTTTATTGCTTCGTTAACGCGTTCCTTCGTTATCGCGCGGTGATAAATATCGTGTCATTAGGGCGCGAGTTCGCGAGCCGCGGAATTATTTATCGATCGGATCGAGCAATTAGCATAGCGCCGAAGCTGTGGGTGTGTACGTATTCAGCGAATGCGGAAAGATTTCGGATCGAGACTCGGAAGTTCCATACGTCACGCGTGCGATCGACTGTACAGCCACGGTTTAACATAACGCATTTCGATTAAATAATTCTTCCACACCTGTTGTATAATGATGTGAGCGTTACCATCTATTAATATTCAGCGGAATAAGCGTTTGTAAGTGCGGATGTCGTGATCGACAATCGTGGTCGATGATCTTTTGTTTTACAAGATGGATAACGTGTGTGTAACATGAACGGACGCTCCACGTGTTCCTTCAGTGTGTTTCGGCGTATATCTAAATTATATAATTGCTAATACATTGTTTGTGGCTTAACTTAAATATATATTTTCTGAATAATACTTAAATACTTCATTTAAATAATACTTACATCCTTCAATACCGTTTATCTGTGGACATTGATACCGATCAGTATTTAGATGAAGATATTAAAAGTGAACAAGCGGTTGTAATATTTTTCCAAGTGACGCTGACTACTCTGTAAAGATTCAGTATCGACTTTCTTCGATATTCGACATTCTCCAAACGTACGCAACTTTTATTCACTTATCAGTAAATGAAATGTTCGAATACTTCTCTCAACTTAATACCATGCCTCGAACTTTCGTCGCCAAGATCACCCTCTCACTGATGAACAAGTATCCTCCAACCCTCGCTGCGAGGGACCGAGCCACCCCCCGTCGCCAAAAGTGGGTTCCCACTGCGGCGCAACTTGTTATACGTTCGTCGAACAATTGATATTCAAATAAAACGATTACAAGTGGCTGTAGACAATCTCCCGCCACCGGCGTCACCCTTTTCGGAGTTCTGCTTGTAAAACAGCGGAATAATGGCCGTAGCGGGGGGGTTCGAAAGGATGGAGCCGGGAAGAGTCAAGTGATCTTACGTGCCAGCGCCTAAACGCGGCCACTTGCCTCGAAAGGGATCTGCACAGAGGACGATTGTTAACGACGATGGTAATAAGGAAACGTCGGAAGATCCACTGTCACAAACGCGGACGCGTCTGACTGCGATGAAATTGACAGCCCTCCGTTTGAGAAAACGATAGAGCAGATTTGAATTTGGTGAACGTTGAGTCGAGTACGTTGATTTAATTCTTTTCTATCTTTATCTTTTATTTTATTTCTGTTACATTCGTTTTCTTGATAATGTACGAAAACAAACAAATTATGTTATATAAGGAGAATTGATCTCAATGGTGTATTTAAAATGTAGGCATATATATATATATATAGAGGTAATATAGATGTATATAAAATATTATATTATTTTACGTATTACGTGTCATGTATTTTAAACATTATATTGTAAATAATACAAGTGTATTAAGTAAATGAATGGTTGATTTAAAATGAATGGTGTATTTAAAATGTAGGCATATATACCTGTAGATAGACGTATTTATAAATAAACGTTATTGAATATAAGTATTTCGTATTTATATATTTATATAAATTTATCTGTTTATGTATTTTAAGTAATATATATATTATAATATTTATATATTTTAGGTATATATATTATAATATTTATATATTTTAGGTATATATATTATAATATTTATATATTATTTTAGATATATATATTATATATATATATTATAATATTTATATATTTTAGGTAACACAGGTGCATTGAAAATGGTGAATTCGAAGAAAATATAAAATGATAAAACTGCGACAATCGCAAATAACAAATAATAATAATCGGATCGCAAAATCAAGAGATCGAGAGATCCATACTGAATCCATACGCGTATGTACACGTGTACCTGCGACGTCCCAGTTCGTTTGGCATCTCTCGTTCGAAAACACAATGCGGCGCCTGCCTGACTTCGCACGCAAGAGGCTGCCAAAGCTTCCAGTCAACTTCACATCCCATTATTTCCCGACAGCGGAACCTGTTGACTTTAATTGCATGCACGAGCATCTCGCCCTGGCGGAATAATCCTGTCAGCCATTCTCGCGCCCCTTTCACCATCACCACCCTCCATCCTCCACCCCCCCCCCCCTAAACGGTCGGAGTTCGACGATGGCAGAACATTCGAATAATAAAATGTAGAAAGAGGTTTGGGTTAGAAAGACGAGATGTCGGCGGGTTGGGAGAAGGAAATCTTGAAGCCGACTTTACGACTTGTCCCGGGTGAAAGGGAGAACGGCAGGGAACGGATGACGTGCGGGGGGGGAGGGGGAGGGGGGGCGGATGGAAAAAGAGGCGGCCAAAAGTTCCTGACAGAACTCAAAGGCGTTCCGCTCTCCCGTTTCCAACCTCTCCCTATTTTAAACTATCGAGCGAGCCGACTTCGCTTACCCGGAGGCACCATACTAATTAGAAAACTTACGAAGTCTCTTCGAACCATGGGAACGATCGTTGGAAAAGAGAAATCGGGATGAGAGCCGAGGGGAGGCGTGGGGGGAGGGGTGATATCGGAGACGTCAGAATCGCGAGGAGATAGCGACGCAAATATTTGCCTGGACGTGGATCGAAAAAATGTCGACGTTCTCCCCGATGGTGCCGGGGGAGGGGTGAGTTTGCGAAGATACGGACGGTTACCGGAGGAACGTAGATCTTGCTGGTTGTTTGAAGTCGAACATTTTTGCTTCTTCCCTTCCTTTTTTTTTTTTTGTTCTCTTTCCTTCCGCGTGTAATAAAGATTAAATGGATGCACGAAGTGGAGAGGGAATTTATTTACATTGTAAATAGAACGAGAAACGTGAAGCAATGATGGAGAACGTTCTACTCTATGGTTAAATTTTGTTCAAATTCAGATTGTGTCTAACGTCTACCGAATACTTTCTTTCAGACGTTTCCATTTATTTGTTTCAATTCCAGTCGCAAACGATTGACAATCGCTTAATTCGGAACGACGGTTTTAGTTTTGATGGGAACGACAGAGATGACAAAGTTTCGTCGTAAAACAAAAGAGCCGAAAGCGAAAATGATCGGGAAATGGGAAAATTCGGTTCGCGGGAGAACCGCAGAGCGGAGTTGAAACGATTGGATTGACAAAATCGATGACTGAGAGAACGAAAGAAACGAGTTGACCCTGTTCTCTCGAGGCAGATTCGATGTTTATTAATTAACAGGAATCGAGCGGATCCTCTTTGTGCCGCGTTTCGATTTGGCAGACTTGAAATTTTTATTGGTCGTTCTCGGTGATTTGGCCGGCAGAGCCAAGGTACCGATCCTCGAAAAGTTACCAGCGCTCGGTGAAAAAGACAAAGCTGACCCCCGGGTAGCCCTTTTCCAATTTCCGACACAAAGGAAATCGACAGCGAGATCGAACGGAAGATTTATTCGCGTTTGTGTGTTTCGGTATACCGCGTCGACCAAAAAAGACGAGGAAATTTAACTTGAAAAACAAAACAAAAAAAAAAGAAAAAATGGAACTGAAAACAGTGAAAGGGTCATGTGACGATTCAAAGGGAAAAGTGATTCGAAAATGTAGAAAAGATAAGGTTGAGATAGAGCGACAATGGGTGGAGAAAATTAACGGAACAGAAAAGATCATGCAACAATGGAGGAAAATTCGAGGATGGAATGAAGATGACGTTAAGATGGCACAGCCAGAGAGCATGAGCTATAAAGAAAAATAGAAGAAGAAAAAATATAAGTAAAACTGAAAACGTCGTGCGACAACAGAGAAACGAAAAGAGAGTCGAGGATGAAGCAGGAAGCCAGGGTTAAAATAGAACGACAAGAAGCGGAAAAATGGCAAAGTGAATTAAAGAGAAAACAGGTATAGCTGAAAACGACGAGAAGAAGCCAGTCGACAATGGGAGAAACGAAAAGAGATTCGGGGATAAAAGAGAGATAACGTTAGAAGGTAGAATGGCTGAGGAGCAGAGGGAATGGAGGAACGTGGCGCACCTTGGGTAGAAGGAAACGCGTATTGACGGAAATAACGCGGTAGATGTACTCCCGGGAAACGTATTCGCATTACTCACGCTCGAAAACCTGCTTTCACAAACCGAATGACGTTCCCCTTAAGATCCGTCTATTTCACGAAACTTGCGCGAAGACAAAAGAGGGTTGACACTTGAAAAGTCATACCACAAGTGACTTCCCCCCGCCTTTCCGGCACCTTTCGAATTCTTCTATCTCCTAGACGATTGTCCCCGGCTCTCCCGTACCTCGAGAGGAAGAACTTTCAAGAACGTTATCTCGCGCGAAGCGAATTTTAGCGAACAAGCGGTGGGACGGAACAGAAAGAATAGAAACTGGCGATTGAAAAGTTCGCCGGGGAATGAGACACGCATTCGTCGCGTCGTGTGAAAATAATTAAAGTCCATAATAGGTTAATAGGACTCCAATGAATAGTCCTGAAAGTGACATGATGATAACGTAGACACGTGTTGATAAATTGTTGTTGAAGAATAATTAAGTATCATTCACAAAATATATTTATGTTAAACAGACAATATATTAGCAATTATATTATTTATATATTATTGTTGAAGAATAATTAAGTATTATTTAGAAAATATATTTATGTTAAACTACAGACAATATATTAGCAATTATATTATTTATATATTGGAGAATAATTAAGTATTATTCACAAAATATATTTATGTTAAACTACAGACAATATATTAGCAATTATATTGTTTATATATTGTTGTTGAAGAATAATTAAGTATTATTTAAAAAATATATTTATGTTAAACTACAGACAATATATTAGCAATTATATTATTTATATATTGAAGAATAATTAAGTATTATTTAGAAAATATATTTATGTTAAACTACAGACAATATATTAGCAATTATATTATTTATATATTATTTATATATTCGACGAAGCACACTGAAGAAACACGTGGAGCGTCCGTTCATGTTACACATTATTCATCTGTTAAAAGATCATCGTCCGCGATCATCGATCACGACATCCACTTCTACAAACGCTTATTCCGCTGCATATTAATAGATTGCGACGCTCATATCATTATACAAATGAATTTCTCAACATTTGTCCATTTTGCCTGGAGTTTGTCGAAAATTTTCACCGACACCACGGTGCTTCGATGAACAGTTAAACATTGCAGAACAGTAAACGTGACAGAAAACTTCTCACGAATACCAGAATTTTTCGAACGCATTGGATACGGAAGGCAGCGTACGATAAATTGACGAGACACCAAGCAACGGAAAATTTTCAACCGGAAGGGAGCAGAGCCTTTTGTGAAAGAATATCGAATGTTCATTGAAACACACGGTAAAAGAAGCAAGGCGAGCAAAGATACAAGATGCGAGGGAGGGATAGCCGTTTTCCGCGAGGAAATTTCGCTCGAATGTATCGGAGAAATTTTCCGTATCCCATCTCTTTTTCTCTCTGTCTCTCCGTAAACTGTTCTAAACACGAAAAGAGAGAGAGAGAGAGAGAGAGAGAAGAACATCTTGAAACTGTTGGGAAGCAGAGCAAGGGTAACCGTCCATTAAATATTCGTTCGACTGGATGACGACGTTTAAATAACCACCACCCGTGGTCCCGTCCATTTTCTTCCTCTGCTATCCGTCGTTTCGTGGAAACATTATTTCATGCACCATAGACCAGCAGGGGGATTCTCGATGATGAAAATCGCGGTTTCTATACCGGACCTCCATTTCCGTACGAAAGTCTTGCGCAATTTCAATCCTCTTTTTACGACCGCTCGAACGCTGAATTCTTCCCCTCTCTCTCTCTCTCTCTCTCTCTCTCTCTCTCTCTCTCTTTCTTATCATTCCCTCTCTGGCTCCGCGCTCTTTCTCCGCGAAACCTCCTTTTTCCTGCCTGCTTTCCACTTCCATCGCCGAAAAAGAGAGAGAGAAAAAAAAAAGAAGAATGAAGGGTGGTGGGCAAAGAGGGCGAAAAAGAGAAATACTCACAGGGGAAAAGAGAGAGAGAGTGAGAAGGGGATGGAAGGGTAGCTCGATTTCTTTTCAGTTTATAAAGAGATAGACCCCGACGGTTCTGAATCTCGATAGAATGTGCTGTGTGCTCCCGCTGCTATCCTCTTCCCTTTTTTTCTCTCCTTTTCTCTTTTTTCGCTCTCCTGCTCTTCACTTCGGCCTCATTTCGCAGCCTGGCTTTTATCCGCGTATCATTAGTCCCCCCGCACTTCATTGCGAAAATTTCCCCTTCCCTCGCCGTCTATCCCCGATTCTCTCTCTCTCTCTCTCTCTCTCTCTCCCTTTGCTTGCTTCCACGCGCCGGATCCCCACGTTGGAAATTAATTTCAACCAATACATCGTGACCCGTGGTGTGTCGCGGATAAGAGGAACCTAACCCGTGACGGAGAATTGCTCGTCAGGGGATTCATTGACGGCCATTTAGCGGTCGTATTCCTGGAACACAGAACGGTCTCTGCGAAACTACTTCGAGATTAGGGAGACGATTGCTTGTCTTGAGGTTTCGCGTTTGCGTTTTTCCATTGTATTCCATTGATAGCTTGCCAACGAGTGCATTTCAACTTTTGGACACGGGGTTTCTTACTTCCTTTTAAGTTCCATTTATTAACGCATTTAAGAAAGAAGAAATAGTCTTGAGAAGTATTAGAAATAGAAAGTCTACCAATGTTAATAGCAGAATAAAGAAATATACTGATACTACTGTTAATATAAATCGACTGTTAATAGTAAAAGAAAGCAACGAAACTGAATAAGACTAAAATGGTGTAATAAAATAGTAAGTCTAAAATTATTAGTAGACTGAAAAAATGTATTAATGATAGAAATAAAAAGTCTACCAATGCTAATAGCAGACTAAAGAAATATAGTGATACTATTATTAATAGTAGAAGAAAGCAACGAGAATGAATAAGACTAAACTGGTGTAATAAAATAGTAAGTCTAAAGTTAATAATAAACTAAAGAAATGCATTAATGGTAGAAATAAAAAGTCTAAAACAATGTTAATGGCAGACTAAGGAATTTTAATAGCAGAAAAAAGCAATAAGACTGAATAAGACTAAAATAGCAAAAAAAGTAGATTAAAGTTAATAGTATACTAATTATTTAAAAAAATATTTTTTAATTTTAAAAAATGAAATATAATGATTAAATTAGTAATATTAATTATGTAATTTATATTGAATATATTATTTATATAAATATAAGGAATTAGGCAAAATTATATATTCACCTGTTTATTAAAAACATGTCTTGTTGAAAATAATTTTAAGTCAATCTGCCAACAAATTTAATGGCTGCAGTGTAACTGTACAAAGGTAGCATAATCAATTGATTTTTAAATTAAATCTGGAATGAAAAGATTAATGAAATATATACTGTCTCATATTTATTATATAAAGAAATTTATCAATAGTAGAAATAGAAATATTAATACTAATAGCAGATTAAAGAAATACTAATAGTAGAAAAAAGTAATGTAACTACATAAGACTAAAATTGCAAGTCTAAAGTAAGTTAAAGTTAATAGTGGACTGAAGAAATATTAGTAAAAATGCAACAAATGTTGATAAAATGATTATAGTATAAATTATACTATAGTGACGGTATGGTAAAAATAGCACTCGCATACAATGTGTTTAGTCCAATTAAACGACCTTAGTTCCATAGGAGGTAACATTGTTTCCGTACAAAGCATTGCACGCCCCAAATTTATCACCTTACACCAACATAATTAAACATCAACTATTCCAACCATTGTCACCTAATCCCAAGGCAAATAACATACACAAATCACAATCCACCCTAAATTGAGCACCGTCCCCACTGTCTACAGTCACACGCATACAACTAAACGCCATCCATTGCCACCTAATCCAATGCAAACAAATCAATCGCCATTTGTATACTATAGCCAAATGACAGCTCGAATTTCATCCTCTTGCCACACAGCACAAATCTATGTCCAACACATAATAATAATTACACTGTGGATTTTCGCGCGTTTATAGGAAAAACACTGTACTAAAGTACTGTACTGCAGTACTTTAATAAGTGAATGAGTCTTTTATCCAAATCTTTCCACTTTATATAAACTAACGTTTCTATAAAAATATGTTTGCATATACATTCAGATGAATCGACGCTCGTTCTCTCCCTCAACTTTGGACAGTTTACCACCGTAAACGGGCACAAATTTGATCGAAGTGCTGGACGAAATCATAAAATCGTCGACTCTTGTCAATGAAACAACGTGTACGATTCCATACACGTGTACACACGTGTAATCGAAGACTCACAGACCATCGTCCTCTAATCCAATGCGGTGGCCGTCCTACAATCGAACGCGGCGCGTTTAATCCCATTTTCTTCGCCACGCTTGCTCGCCTAAAGTCTAGAAACACAGGCGAGCGCGCGTACGTGCGCGCACCACGATCCCTCTCGGTCTCGTATTAGCAACAAGAGGGCGGAAAGGGCAATTAATGGCCGATATTAAGCCATTACGCTCGGCTCGAATAGACGCGAAGGGTGGAGGAGCAGAGGAGGATGGGGAGAGGGAGGCAGGGTGGGGGAAGTGGCACGGAATGCTAAATACACGATCGGTATCCGACGTTAACTATGCCCGACACTCGGCTCCGTGGTTCCGGAAGCTCGCTACGCGAAACCAGGCGGATGTTGCCTGGCTGCCGTAATATTAAAAAGCTCGGCTCGGCTTGGCTTGGCTTGGCTTTCACAGGCAGCCAGAGAGAAACGGCAGAGAAGAAAGCGAACATCGCGGGCAAATTTATGAAACTATGCATATGTAATGCGTGGTCGGCGGGGGACAGGCCTCCGTGTGTACGTGTGCACGCGCGAACGGAAGCGTGAAACGCCTCGGATTGCTGCGCGAAACGAGTCGACGTGTCGCCAGAGAACGCGTGTACCTGTCTCCCCCACGATGCTGATTTGTAAATGGAAACTACCTCTAATTTTTCGGAGACGTAAACTCGCTTTATTTTGTTCGTTTCCTCCCTCTTGTTTCGTCCACGCACGTACACGCGTCTCCGACGTTGTTGGAGCTGAAAGTTGCCTTCCTCTCTGTTGGCTATAAGGTGGTTTCATTTTCTTTGGCTTCGACGAGGCGGTGGCCCCTCATATTTGCGACGTTGGCACGCGAATCACGTTGATTTCACGGTCACCGATCCCCGACGAAACTTTGAGAGAACGAGCGAGAGATCGCGCGACGTTCGTCGTGGCTGAGGTTAGAGAATAAAGGAATATTGCATCTTTCGGGGATATCGGGTAACTCGGGGACAAATCAGGTGCTTGTTCCCGTGGACGTTCTTTTTTCCAAACATTGTCCGACGATGAAATACCCCGTTGAGAAAGAATCCATACGCGACGATGCTCCCGTAATTTAACCACTTGGGCTGGCAACTGATTCGCGAATCATAACGAGTGACCAAACCGTATACAATAATTCGTCGCTTTCTTCCCGAACTCGTCGGTACGATATCGCTGGATAGAAATTATTGAGAAGTAACGAATTTATTATTTGTTTCGCCTATTTTAAACCTGTTTTAAATATTACAATTTTGGAACAAAAAATTCTACGTGGTACGTCAATTTCAGCGCAAGAGGTTAAAAATACCAATAAAATTACCCTGGTCCGGGTTGTGGATCTCGCTTGAACGAAGCTGAACTGTAAATTGTTAGGTGGAAAAATGAAATTTATCGTTGATCGACACGGTCACTGTCAGTACAAATAATCAGGGACCATTCTAATTTCCAGAGAAATAAAAAGAGAGCAGACGAAAAGACGGAACTCGTTGCCGAAACAAGTTGACTGGCCACCCACGACCCCGACTGGTCGACGTTAATTTGTTCTGATGCAGTGTCCGGAAGCTGTTTCTGGACACGATAAATATTCAACTCGCGTGCTTTCTGGAGGTCGGAAGTCACAGCCCGTGCATTTCCTTTCCGCGTGACCGAACGTCGATCCACATTTTCCACCACTCGGTGTTTCTCGAAAATGCACGCTTCGGAAAGTTTGCTCTCGATTTCTTTCTACCGATAAACAGGAGAGAAAAAGAAAGAAACCTAGTAGAACGTTCCGGAGGATAAAATCCACGATCGATTTCCTTCTTCTTTTTTTTTTTTTTTTCTTCCAATAAGAGGAGAAGATGCTTGCCGCGCGAGAGTTCAATTTTTTCTTAGTTCGCCAATGTTTAACGGCTGTACTGCACTTTGGATAAATTTCTCGAGCACACGGACGAGAAATCTCGCCGGGGAAACAAGTTGACTCGAGAAAGATTGGGGTGGAAGGTTGCCGGAGGAACGCGGCCAAGGAAACGTATTTTCTAAATTAACATGCGGCACATCGGCCCTATAAGTCTATTAAACGGGCGCGATTATAAAGTTCGCGTTAGACGCCGTTTAATTAATTACTTTCATCAGCGGCGTTACTGCGAAAGCCGGCCGGAATTAATTTCCCCGACTTAACGGCGGTGTGAATGAAATCTTGTTAACAATGTGCTCTCGCGGACCGTCGCGCGCGGCGAATATTAACATCGTGGACCATCCACGTCGTGACACCGGTTTGCGATTCGATGAATAAAAACGATACGTTTTGTGTACGACAAAAACGAACTCGTACGTTTGTCAATTTCACCGATTAGAATTAAGAATTAAAAATACAATTTTACGCCTGTGTAGAGAAAAAGGAAGCTGTTTTAACGCTAGAACTACCAAAGTGGTCAAAACGACCAGTTTATAATTTTTATTCGAAATTTTGTACATACGAAACAGTGCATTTTTAGGGATTTGAAATGACTTTTTTTTGTAAAATACATAGATAAAAATTTCTGTTAAAAAGTTATTGTTACCATACACAGCTTTCCTGTTTTTTTTTTTTTTTTTTTTTTTTTTTTTTTTTTTTTTCATTTTTAATGTCTCTGATGGAAATCTTACACGTAAGTCGATAGTTCTAGTGTTAAAATAGAATGTCTCAATTACCTTCTGATCATTCTTTTACAAAGTGCAGAAATTAGCCGAATATAGGTGCACACGACGCAAATTTTCACAGTCGATTCTCTCCAAAAAGAAGGAACGAAAGAAATTGTTTTCTTCGATCAAATCTTATCCAGGTTTCGACTGTAGTTACACGACACCATGGTAACATCCCTCTGCGAATGACTCTGTAAGTTCTTCGTCAACTGCACGCAACAGAGGATTAGAGTTAGTTAGTTAGACGTTGCGAACAACGTGGAAACTCGTTTAATATTTCCTTCGATGGAGATTTCGCGGTGTGGCGTCGAATTTCGTTGTTCGAGCAGGGAGACGCGTCTCGTGCTCGTGTTTCCTTCGTCAGACTGCCGGACGAACGAGTAAATTTCGGTGATGGCCTCGGTGATTCGGCGGTGGATCAATTAACAGGGGGAACGATCCCACCCCATGGAAGGTGAGAATGCACGACGGACGTAACCGTGATGTTATTGGCGAGGCTGGTCGTTACTTTTATCGTTCCTCGGAGTCTGGAACACGGGAATCGCTCGTGGATTACGAGAGACAGCGAGCGTCCTACCCTTCGACCGGTTGGAAAAGTTTCTGCAACCCTCGAGTGTACCCGATAATCGTGGCTTTTCTAACAGGATGTCGTCCAACCAATCGAACCAATTGAACGTAAGAAAATTTCGTTTAGATGATCGTCTAGAGGTATCGTTACGACATTGGAAGTGGCAGTGTTGTCGTCTTGCTGAGAAGAACTGCGTGTTTTATTTTAATTATTCAACGGGGTTGCGACAAATTTCTTTTTTAAGTGGGGCAAAGACAGTGAAGATGAAATAAAATTTCTTTTTTCTTCATGTTTCCTAGCGTAGTCATTAACTACGAATAGAAATTACATACTAAATAATTGGTTCATTTGTCTGATTCAATTACGAAAAGAAACATCTAAGAAAATATCTTACAACACTTCACACTTCGTTCCACTTTTCATTGGCTAAAACTGAAGAAGAATAACTGGAAATCGACTATCAAGCGAAGAAAAACGACGAGACGTTCGTTACAGCTCTCGTTGTGAAAAGAATTTTATGATCTTTTTCAAGTGTCTTCTATATCATTCTATCGAGCCACTGAAACGAGACAGCTCAAAGTTCCCGATACGTTTGCAAATAGAGGAACTTCGATTCCGAGTTAAACTCTCTACACTGATTCACGTTCTTGTTTTAATTTCACGTAATCGAATTTAATGGATCGGATCATATTCCCTGGAGATGTCAGTCAGGGAATTATATGGAATTTTGTCTTCTTGCCTCTTTTAGTTCTGTCTGTTTCATCGATCCGTCCCGGTACTCCTGTTTTATGCGTTATCAACGAAAACTGTCTGGCAAAGCTCGCGTTTAATATCGGTGGAAGCTTGACCCGTCTTCATTGACTTTGTCAGTTGCTGCGATTAAATTACTCGAGCGTCGGTGCGGCGATGTTGTTCCCCACCAAACAATTGTCGCAAGTCGCCGGGTCAGGTTTCGATAAATACGATTCATTGGATCACGGGACCGCCATCCCAACTGATCATCGTTTCAAACTGAATTGTGCCATCGTGTCCCCATAAAACTTGAAAATTATAAAATTCTCGAACCCAGCCATAAATTTATTAAATTTAATAATTCTCCCAACTAAATATTAAATTAAATTTTGTATTAATTGTAAAATTAAATTAATATAAAATTCTATAGGGTCTCATCGTCCCATAAAAGAATTTTAACATTTTTATTAAAATTTCAAATTCATATAATAAATATGAGACGATATATATTTCATTGATCCTTTCATTCCAGATTTCATTTAAAAATCAATCGATTATACTGCTTTGTACAGTTACACTGCAGCCATTTAATTATTCATTGGGCAGATTGACTGGAAATTATTTTCAATAGGACACATGTTTTTGATAAACGAGTGAATATATTTATTTTGCCTAATTCCTTATATTTATAATTAAATATAATTTACATAATAAATTTATTACTAATTCAATCATTATATTATTTCATGGAAAATTTTAAAAGAAATTGCCGAAACTTCTGTCAAAAAGAAAGGAAACATGGATGCAAAGTCACCATCATCGAGCAGACCTGAAACCACAAGTGGAAAGAGAAGAAGTCGCAAGACCTCTCGAACTGGCGCGATCGCTATTCCAGAGTCCTCGTTCTTAAACGAGGAAACGGGGTCCGGCCACTTTCCTTCCTTCTTTCCTCGGAGCATCGGAATCGGATATTAATCAGGGAGGAGACGCGTGGCGAGATCTCTCTCGTCTCTCTCGGGCTGCTCTCGTCCTGAGACGATGGCCGATGCTCTCGGCACACGAGCCATCAGCAGGAGTGTTCCGGCGCGCGGTTCTATTACCGCGGCGGAAGGGCGTGCCCCGCTACGTCGGTACCGGCGGTGATTTGGAAAAGAGCGGCGCCGCATAATTCCCTAGTTAGTCGCCTGCCGGCTGCCCGTTATAACCCACTCGGCGCAATAAACATTTGTAATTCGCGAGCGGCTTGCCTCTCTTGGGGTGAGAGGGGTGGGTGGTGAGGGTTGCAGCCGGCAGGGATTGGATAGCCGACGCTAAAAGCTCCGGTGGAAAAAATATCAGTAAATCTCGTCGCCTTGTTCCGCCGACGTGGAAATTAACGACGCTTCTCCTCTCGTTACCACCCCTCGCCTCCCTGGGTCCTTCTCCTTTCTCTACCACCCTCTTTTTTTATACCTTCTCCACCCGCGAGTAGACTGCCACGCACTTGAAACAAAATGTGTTTGTGGCAAGTGTACCTGAGCACGCAAGTGTGTGATGTGTGTATGTGGATTTTCGAGTATTACAACCAGGGGGAACACGGTCACGCTGGTGCACAGGGTGATTCGTTTCGACTAGAACAGCTCGTTTCTTCGCTGATGGGGGAATAATTGTGTGACGATATATGCGGGAGAAATACGTGACGTGAACAAGATTGACGTCTCACGTGAACCGCAGGAGAGGGAGCAGCCGATACCGAGGGTAATGAATTAGGGGAAGTCTAGTGCTTTGGGGTGGTAGATCTCTTTCGGAGATGAGTTTGATAATAGTAGCGCCCTGTTCGATAACATCGTGAAATCGTAATTGCCCGATATCTTACATCGAGCGCAGGGTACCGAATTTTACGAAGCTACGAATTGAAAACTGCAACGTTGTGTTGATAATATTGTCAATAATTAAAATGAATCAGTTTTTAATCTTGCATCTGTCTTAAAGCTTCGTTAACAACTTTTTATTTTTTGAATATTTGAAGTATAAAATGAACAGTTTTTTTTTTATTATTAGCCACGCAACAACGAGGATTATTCGAAATTGATGTAAATGGAACACCCGGTACAGAAGCCCAAGGGTGTGTACGTTCGAATTTCCCCCCCAAGAGAATGTGTATGTACGCGCTGCGAGTTTACTCGCCGGTTATTGCATCTTACGTCGAACGAGTTTATTGTGCGTTTATAATCGTACGCGATTTGTTTTCTTTTTTCTTTTCACTACGAGATTTCGTAATATTTTTTAATCAGTATTACCGAGTTACTTCGTCGGTTCGAATTTTCCGCCCCTTGATCCCTTCATTGAATGCTTCCGCGCTCGTAGTGGACCATTCGTCTTAGAGTCAAGAAGTCGTTGCAAAAGTCTTTGTTCTCGCAACGACTCGACTCGCCGAGCACTCGAAATGTTCATTGAATCTTTATGATCGTTTAATAACTACGCTCCCAGGGATGTCGAGTTGCTTTCAAAGGTCAACACGAAATTCACTTCCACTTCGACATAATTCTCCGAAAGAATCGTCTTTCACCTTCAATGAGAAGCAACTACAAGTCTCGCGCTTTTCCCAGTTCGAAACAAGTCAAACAGCAGCAAGCTTTAAACAAAACTCTTCTACCTCTGTTGCACGTATAATATCGTGTAAGAATCAAATTTAAAAAAATTTAGAAACGAAGAAATAAACTGCCCCTAATTAGATTCAACGCAACTAACGACCAAACTGTATTTCTTCCAAATTAAACCAACGCCTACATCGGTAATTAACGTGTAAATTTTAAGAACATTCGCAGCATCGCCAACAATATTGTTCCAACCGACAGCCAGTGGATGCAAATTTTCACCTCAACTCCCCGAGCATTTCAGTCGCCATTTGTACGAACGAGAGTACGCTTCCGGCAGCGTCTTCTCAAGCCGCGGGTAACATTTCCGTGAAAATTTCCGGCTCGCATTTATAATCGATGGCACGCGGCGTAGACATGGAGGCCAGAGGCCGTGGCGCGGGTTGTTTGCAATTTTTATTTTGCATCGCTGCAGCAATAATTGTTTACACCTCGAGGGTGCACCGAGGCCAAGTTAAACACAGGCTCGCCGCACGTACACACACAGCCCGCGGATATGTACGTTCTTCGTCGACACGTACACACACACACACACACACACACACACATACACAGAGCTCGCACGCACGTGAACTTTGCGCGTGTTCACCTTCTCTAGGAGGATTTTACGCGTCGGGCAGCACTTCTAACGACGAGCGGGGTGGGCGAGCAATTACGAACATCTGCTCTCTCGAATCTACGTGCACACGTAGCGAACGAGTTCCCGAGTGGTTTTCGTAAGCTCGACTTTAATCCTTAAACGCGTCCCCGCCGCTCGTCAGCGTCGCGCGCCAACCCCCTGCAAGCGCAAAATTCCGCCGCGGCCGAGCCGCGCGCGGACCGACCCTTCCCTCCCCGCGCCACGATTTTCAAAACTTTCCGCCGAGCTTCCCTGCTGATTATCGCTTCCCACGCGCAGATACGTTCCAAGTGGCTCTCGTCGGGAAATTTTTAGACGAGAACGCAGCCAGCCATGTGAGTTCGCCAACTCGAGTTCGGTTCCCCTTCGGATTCGGTTCGCTGGAACGACGAACAAGAAATTTGAGGCTGCAGAGATCCTAGAATGGTGTATTAAACGTGTGTCTTGAAGAACGAATACGGTTCCGTGAAATCTGATTTTCGAACAGGGCTGCGCTGATAATTCGAGAAAGGCAGAAATAGTCTGTTTCATGGACGGATGTCTTAAGTAAAAGCAGAAAGACACTCGCGACTAGATCGTTCGTGAAATATCGTGTATTTCGAATGAAAATTAAGTTAAACCCAATAAAAGCTCCAGCGCAGATCAAATATTGATATTCCTTGATAAAATGGAAATAGCCAACAAGATTATAGCTATTTTTCTACGTTCTTTAAAAAACTCAGTAACCATTCAAAATTTATATTATGTAATGCACAACATTTGTTATGTTTATAATATATAAAATCCTATTAAAACCTACTAAAATTCTACTATTTATAAATATATCTATACTACTATACTATACTATTTATAAATATTTATTAATACTATTTATATTATAATTATATTATAATTTATATTATAATATAATATATCATAATAGAAATTCCACCATAGACAATACATATTGTATTTATAATAAATAGTATACAAAACCGTTGGAATTTTAATAAAAAAGTTTCAGTATTTTACTAAAAACATAAGACTCAAAATATACAACATTTGCTGCGGTATTCTTCGAAATGCGTCACCGAGCGTGAAAGCCACCCTCGTCCACGGCCATTATTCGCAAGGGTAGTTCGTTTTCAGCGGACAACGCGGCGATTAATTAATTCATAGGCCAGTTACGCGAGGTATTTATGCGACGTAGGTATTTATCTTCCATGAGCTTTCAAGGGACGCGAGACAGGGCGAGAGGCAGCGAAGCGAAAGGGGTGGCTATCGAAATTCACACGGCAAGAAACCAACTGCGCTTTGTTGGCCAGGGCTTGTATCCCAAGGATCCGACTGGCACCCCTGGCTGGAAAGATGAATACGATAACTCGACATAATGAATTCTCGGTGATTGAACGACGTCATTTCGCGGGGACAATTGGCCGAATAAGCAGCTCGAACCGTGTAATGTCAAACCATTTATATTCAAAACTGGCCGACTGCGCCGAACATACCGCGAGAAATATCGCGCGTCATTCATTGGAAACGGCAATTAATATAACAACTACACTCTGTCGGCGCACACTTACACTCTGCACGACTAAACGCCTCTGCGCGTGATTTAATTTTATAAAGCGCTGGAATGACGCACGTCGAGAATTTTTTGTCCCAAATTGCAACACTTTCTCAGTTCTCAAGTATATTTAATTGTAACCCAGTCGAAACGAATGACAAGTTTATTACTTCTCAATAATTTCTGTCCAGCGATGTTAACTATCGACGAGTTCAGAAAGAAAGTGAAAGAACAAATTATTGTATACAATTCGGCCACTCGTTACGGTCCGCGCAACCAGTTGCCAGCGCAAGAGGTTGAGGAGCTATGAAGGACTCGTCGTTTTTGTATTACTATCGGTCGTAATATTCTTTGATATTTCTTCTTTGGAGAACATTGAAAATATGAATATTGTGATGTGTTTCAGGTTATTTTGATGCTTCTGGAGGATCCAGTCTTCGAGGAGTAAAATTAAAGGTACGTCGCAATTTAAAAAATAAAATACACGGCTGTGTGTTTGAGAATACACGATTCTACGTTTTGAGGAACGTGTCTAAAAGAATGTCAGACCTTCGAGTCACAAAGAAGTTTAACCGATTCAGTATCATACAAATAACATTCTTCTTTTCAATTCCTCTCGACTTTTTCGTTCTTCTTAATTAATCGATCGGTGTAGATTTCGAAGATACCTCCTTCAAAAGCAAAAAAGAAAAAGACTTTACGTCTCTCGATCCAATTGCCCGATTCGAAAATATGCAATTTAGAAAGGATCCAATCTCTCGATTGTGAATCCCCAAATCCACGTAGAGAGATACTCCGCTGTAACGATCGAACGTCGCTTAAAGTATCCTCGAATATCACCACCGAGTGCCAATTTCCCTCCAACGAATACTCGAAGCCAACTCGCTATCACTGGTGACTATCAACCCCCAAAGGGTTGAGAGAAAGCGCCGGTCTTATTTACACGGCTTGTTTCTGTGTAATTTGCAATCCATGGTCTTCTTCCCCGGCCAGGAAGTCCCGCTGATGCACACACACACACAAGCGTGCATACACACGTCGTCGTATACAGCGTGCAGAAGGGGTGGTTCTTGCGTGTAGTTCCGGCTCAACGTCCCTCATATTGCGAGTATTATGCGCGGGAAACGTCCGGTCGGCGGGGCTCCTTGCGTCCTCTCGCCAGTTTGCACGTATAAACGCGGCTTTTGTCCTCTGGTGGCCAGCCGAGTGTACCTTCGAAATGGGCTTATTTCGCGTGCGCGTGTGTTCTACGTATGTACGTACGTGTGCGTACCGCTACAGTCCACTAAATAAGCGGCCCGGGCTCATTCAAGCGCGCGTTCTTCGCGAATGGTTCAATTCAAGCTGACGCGACGCTAGTGCAGAGAGAGAGAGAGAGAGAGAGAGAGAGAGAGAGAGAGAGCTACACGTTGCCGAGCGCGTGCTCGCGCGAATATTTGCGGCTGGCCACGTAACAACGTTTGTCTCCCGCCCGGCCGCGCACACTTTCATTACAGGCAAAAGATAGAGTTCTATTTAGCGATAGTTGTGCGAAGGAAAGTTCCTCCCAAGTGGGTGAGGAGAGCGGCTATCGGTTGCGCTCGATATATTCGCGTAAGCTGGCGTAAGTGACGTTTCACCGTGAGTTGCGAGTATTGCGGTGACTTTTGGCTTTTGGTGGACTGAAATTAGATTAACGCTCGAAGCGTCGGCTATTTCGTTGGAAACTTTGTCTAAAGCTGTGAGTTTCGCGGAAATGTACATTTTTGCAAGTGGAATAAAATAATTTCTATTCAATGATCTTACGTGATCTTGATAAAGTGTTTAATTCCCGAATTATTCGTGTTTAAGTGTGTACAATCAATTTTCTTTTTTATTTTTTTTTTTTTTTTTTTTTACTAAGTCGTATTTAACTAATACATTCTTTTTTTTTTCAAAACAAGTACCTATGTGGCACAAATATATTTGCATTTAAACCCGGTGCTTTACTGTCAGTCCACATGTTACGTCTTATAACAAGTCCGGCAAGTTCAACCATTAAAAACATCGGAAAACGTCAAGTTATTTTGAAAGAATTGATTTATTACATACAAGAAAGAACAGAGAATCGTGTTAATTTTCACTTTTCATTTTCGGAATTTCGAAACAGATAAGGGAGAATTGAGAGATGGAATATCGTCGTCGTTTTTCATTTTAAACGAAAAGTTCGAGTCAATTAAGGGGATATAAGAATTTCGATTTTTAAAATTCTACATGTACGGCTCAAATGTTGAGACTTTCACTTCGGAGATAGCTTTCTAATAGAATCTAGAAGAAAGGTCGCCAACCCTGTTTGTACCCTTTTACGCAATCTCCAATATTCTGATTAATTATAACGCTCGCATAAACTACCGAAGTAAACTAGAGTATAAACCAGAGTGTAAGAGGTTGGAGAGGTGGGAAGGCGAGAAGGGTTGGCGATATTACGGCGCAGTCCATTTGAAAACCGATAAACCGAAGGAGAAAATCGTCGTGTGGCCCGACATATCGTTCTTAACTTCCCTCCAACCCCCGTGTATTTCATCCCTCCTTTTGGGTTTCGATCGGCGCTCGCGTGGAGGAAGGCGGCGAACCCTCGCAGGCAACGTCTATTTACCATAAAATAGAGTTTCCAGCTCTCTAGGCGGCTAGGCCCGCACCCTCCCCTCCTCCTCCTCCTCCCTCAACGCCATTTATTTCCACCACTCTTATCGGTTCGCTCGCGATACGTAAGGGAAAATTCAAATCATCGTGCCGGAAGGCGTCGCCTTGACTTTCAGCTCGCGAAACTGAACATGTTCCGCCGCTTAATGATCCAACGTTCCTCCTCTCGGCTTTAATCGACACCTGCGAGATATTAATCGACAGACTGCCGGCTGAATTGATTTTCATGCAAACTTTCAGACTTTCATTGACGCTGAACGCACGAAACGAGCACGAAAATTTAACTTTAACTTCTTGCGCTGGAACGCGCGTCGAGAATTTTTTGTACCAGACTGCAACATTTTCTCAGTTTTCAAGTATATTTAAACTGTAACCCAGGCAAAACAAATGATAAGTTTATTACTTCTTAATAATAATTTCTGAAGGGTTTGAGGGAGATAACTGTTGTATCTACATATTTACATTCTATTTACAATTAGCGCGAGGATGGAGGAAGGTGAAGGTAATGGCGTTTCGTCTCAGAGTCGCTGCCAGAGTCAGACACTGACCCACGCGTTGATTTTTATAAACTTATCATCACATATATAAAAGAATTTTAATTATTTTTCGAACCCCTCTTTTCAAAAAATGTTAAGAAAATTACAAGTGTTCGATTAGAGCTTAAAAGTGAGAAATAAATGCATAATTGTGTTTTACGGAGGATTTACGACTTGGTTATGTATACATTTAGGTATTTTAAGTCTTAAATGTTGTATGAGTTACTTGTGTCCAAAAAATTTTATATAGCGCTTACGATTAAACTAATGTAATAAACACTAAAAAACACACTAGATCCCATTCTCAGAATGGGTAGCTTTGCTAGTTTTTTATATAATAAAAGAGAGAACAGACAATAAAAAAATATTAAGAAATAAAGTATATATATCTAATGTATAGTGCACGGGTGACTGAGCATGATGTCACCCCTTTTATATCAATTTTTTGACGTCGACATTTATTTTTTGCTCTTCACTTGCAAAAGTAAAAGTTGTAAAACAAAAAGGNAAACGTAAATTTTTTAGAGGATTATAAACGTGAGAACCAGAAGAAAGTAGTTTTTAACCATCCTCCCCTCCTCCTTTCCAAGAGACGCCACTGACTTTGTGACCCACGAGCTATTATAAAACAAATAATGAACAAAATTTGACCTACTTCTCAAAAAAGATTTACCGTTACTGGACTAGACTCATCAGTGGTGCTGATGGCAGCGCTTAAAACCCTTAAAACCCCAGACTCTTGTATTATAACTATTTCGTTATGTTGAACGGTCTCCCATCCTAGCGGTGTTCCGCACTCTGTTTGCTTAACGTCGAAAATCGCTTTCCCATATTAAATCAACTTTCGTACAAATATGATCTCGAGAAGTGCCGATACGTTTAGCGTTGAAGAAATAATTTTTCACTAGACGTAGTTACGATTATTCTACTCTCGATACTTCGTGTACGTTATCCGCGTTCCTTAAATCTTTCACGAATGGATAAAAAATCGCTGCTTGTTACTCGGTATAAATTAAGAGGCAATATTTGAGAGTGGATGAATAATTGATGTTTCCTGCGGAAACAGTTCAGTCGACGAGGACGTTTATTCCTGTGACACTGCGATTTCTGTTGCAGCGATCTTTGCTACTAGAAGCGATCTAGAAAATAAGCTAGCTAGGCGACATGTTGTTCACCGAAAAAGTGGCTTTTACAGGAAATTTGTAAAATAGCTTGCAGAAGCTTGATTTCAATCGATCGTGATTTATTAAGAACTAATATATATATATATATATTCTTTTTTTTTTTAAATAAAATTGCACTTGCAATTATTTTAAGAAAGGATTGTTATTGTCGGAAAGTCCTCTAACTAGATTATTTAATTTTCAATCTCGAGCGAAAGGAATGAATTCGAAGAATGAATAATTAAATCGCTCGCAGATCTTATGATTTCCCAAACGTTCAAGAGAACAGTGAAATGAGCTGAAATTACCGATGGGAAGTTCAATTTCGTTTGTAGAACGCGAACGATATAATTGCTTAAGATATATGTCAAGATATATTAATTAATTTAATATAATTTTCATATTACCAGACGTTTCCAGCTCCTTTAACAACCATCCTCGCGGTCGCAGTCGCCACATATGAAACCTAATTTCTTTCCACCCGGAGTCGGCCATAAAACGCGAATCTTTCCCTCCCCGAGAAGGCTAGAAGAAAATAACCGCGGGCGTTGTCGTCCCCGTCGTAAAAAGGGGTCGAACGAAGAAATAAATCTCACTTTATGAGGGATGTTCGCCGGGGCCGCGTACGAGGAGTTAGGCGTCACTTTCGTCGGTCGCGGAACGGCGTGCATCCGGTGTCGCGGCGTGCAAACTGAATCACCGGGACGTCGGCGTGCAGAAAACGTCTCGAAACTTGTGAAAACTTCGCGATATCGGAAGCACCGCTTCCGGCCCCGTCTTCTTTCTCCTCGGCAGCCTCTGGTCCCGCGTTACGTAACGAAAACTCGAATATCTGCTCGTTCGCGGTTTTACTATCGCTCGCGAAACTGCCCCTGCCTCTCGAAAACCCACCCCCTCGTTTCTCGGCGTCAGGCGCGATTTCGCAGGATTCGCTTCCACCGGCGTTCGAAAATCGTTTCTCCGTTCCTCCGGGGATGAACTACCAGTAGTCGTAGGAATTGCCCGCAATTCCAAACGAGTCTTCGTCTTGGCTTACGTCTTCGTGGATACCTTTTCGAGGATGTTGGAGAAAGTCTTGGAAAGTCTTGGTTGTCGCGATCTTGTCGAATAATTAATTAATAATGATAATAATTTAATAATAATGGCAACTAATAATAATAGTAATTTGTTCAATTTATGTAATTACAGTACAGTGTTTATAAATAATAATAAAAATAATAATTCGCTTAATTTATGTAATTATACTGCACTGTTTATAAATAATAATAATAATCTTCAGAGACAGTTGTGATTTTGTTTCAGAATTGAAAGAAAATTATTATTGTAATTTTCCTTCGTGTAATAATAATTAATAATAATAATAATTGGCTTAATTTGCGTAATTATACAACACTGTTGAACATTTTGTAGAAGATATATTGTGGCACATTGAAAGTTTATCGAAAATTCTATACAATCTAAAATTCATATCCAATATCGAATGATTTAATAAACTCTGGAGTTTCTCTGCATTTAATTGAAAAAAATGCAAATATGCTATTTGCACGTATTACAACATAATATCATTACGTTAATGTATTTTCACAAACGTATTACAATTAATACTCTGTTTTGAATATTTTTGTACCTTCGAATATCTCTTAAAAAGTAGCAGTCTGTTCATCAGAAATGGGAATTGTCAAAGAGTTTTGAGCAGAAGCGTACTTGTGTCAAGAGTTTTGAAGGGGAATTTAAATGATTTTGAGCGGACATCGTGTGAATCGAAATGGATGACTACCGATTTATGAACTTTCAAAATTGAAATAGACCAAAGATGACGAGGATAATTAATTCACCTCTGCAGAGAATTTACTATAACAGTCGTAGACTTCGCTTCCACAATTTGCCGAACAACGATCGATAAACCGGCTCTCGGAAAATGTAACACGTCGATACACGTCAATATGATTCATTTATCAGAGAAGATTTTTCCCCCTCCGTCAACCGTATGAAGCTTCGTTCTCATGACATCTCTGACGCCGAACCTCGTGGCTAGCAAGCGAATAGCGCGGATAATAAATTTTACAGCGGCGCCGAATCGATCGAGCTCGCCGATGCTCGAAGGAGCTGCAAGTTATCGGGGCCAGACCGATAGCTGGAAGCCACTTTCTCGTCTTTGTGTGGATTGCTAAGGGCTGCTAACCCCTTAATGGAGCGAGAACGAGTTAACTTTGTCTTGACGTCTTTCGTGACAAATATTTGCTCCCGACGATATTCATCCCTCTCGGAGGACCTCGTCCTTTTCACTCCGATCAACGATATTTCCTTTTATCCTCGACCGAACGGTGTTTACGAATTTCCTCCTCGACCTTCTTTCCTCCGATCTTTGATTGAACGAGTTTGCCGCGCGCTCGCCGGCGTAACAATCTCGCGGGAAACGACGAATTTATCAAAACGGCGGATATAGGAAAACGTCACGTAGCACACGTGAAAACAAGCTGGAGGGGGTTAGAGGCGGGCTATCGCTGATACGGCAACTACCAAAGCTGGATTGCGGTAACGCTGCAACTTTCGCTAACTGAATTGCCGCGACACGCTAACTTCCGGAACGAGGTTGCTACAGCGCGGCGAATTTAGCGGCGGATTCGCCCGGCGTTTATGGCGGAGAAAGAAGGTTAACCGTTTCGCAAACGTAATGATAGCTGTCCGCTGAGAAACGGAAACGCGACACTCCGGCAGCAGGCTGCCGGCCATGTGATATCAGAAATTTGTTGTAACATTCCTTGATCGTTCGGCGCCGCTGCTGCCCACGTGAACAGAAACTTGGCAATTTGCCAATCAGTGCCGTATGTTCGCGTAAATATCAACCCCCCTTAACGCAACCCCGTAACAGAGAAACTTGAATAGAAAATTTCCTAATCTCGAGAGTTGCAAGTTATGCTGTCGTAACTGTGCAAACTTGTGTAACGCCACAATTGGTGAATATTAGGGTTGCAATTAGAGTTGTAAATTCACCCCCTTAGTCAAGTATAATCAAATTCTCTGTCAATGGAAGTACTATAAGTACCAACTCTCATTTGATAATCAGAACGAAAAATTCACGTTGCAAATGCTGAGACTCAAAAAACGTGAATAAGACAAACGGGATATAAAAACGGGGTTTAGACTCATTTTTGAATTCGCATAAGCATCAACCCCCTCAACGCTCTAATAGAGAAGGTTGAATAGAAAATTTCGTAAAATTCCAAGTTACTCCATCGTCCGTCAACAACTCTCAGAGTTGCAAACGTTAACGCTCCAGTTGATGAATATTAAAGTTGCAAATTCACCCCTTTCAAATGTAACTAAATTCTTTATCAAACTATAAGTAACAACGATCAGAAGAGAGTTTCACGCTGTCAATACCGTGAAATCAGAACAAGAAACGCGAACAAGAAGAAAGGGATGCGAAAACGAAGTTTGGACTCGCATAAGTATCAACCCCCTCAACTACCAGCGGAACTTTAATAGAAAATTTGCTAATCTCGTATTTCAAATTACTCTGTCATTCCCGAGTCTTCGTCCACTCTCAGAGTTGCAAACGTTGACCAATTGGTGAATATTAGAGTTGTGAATTCCAATTGGTGAATATTAGAGTTGTGAATTCACCCGTTTCAAGTGTAACTAAATTGTCTATCAATGGAAACTATAAGTAACTACGATACTCTGTCAGTAATCAGAAAAAAATTTCACGCTGACAATACCGTGAAATCAGCACAAGAAACGCGAACAAGATGTTTAGACTCGCATAAGTATCAACCCTCTCAACTACCAGAGAAACTTTGTTCGAAAATTTCCTAATCTTGTATTTCAAATTACTCTGTCATCCCTGAGTCTTCGTCCACTCTCAGAGTTGCAAACGTTGACATTCCAATTGATGAGTATTAGAGTTGTGAATTCACCCGTTTCAAGTGTAACTAAATTCTCTATCAATGGAAACTATAAGTAACAACGATACTCTGTCAGTAATCAGAAGAAAAATTCACGCTGTCAATACCGTGAAATCAGAACAAGAAACGCGAACAAGAAGAAAGGGGTGCGAAAACGAAGTTTAAACTCGCATAAATATCAATCCCCTCAACTACCAGAGGAACTTTAATAGAAAATTTCCTAATCTTGTATTTCAAATTACTCTGTCATCCCCGAGTCTTCGTCCACTCTCAGAGTTGCAAACGTTGACATTCCAATTGATGAATATTAGAGTTGTGAATTCACCCGTTTCAAGTGTAACTAAATTGTCTATCAATGGAAACTATAAGTAACAACTAGTAACAACGATACTCTGTCAGTAATCAGAAGAAAAATTCACGCTGTCAATACCGTGAAATCAGAACAAGAAACGCGAACAAGAAGAAAGGAGTGCGAAAACGAAGTTTAAACTCGCATGAATATCAATCCCCTCAACTTCCAGAGGAACTTTGATAGAAAATTTCCTAATCTCGTATTTCAAATTACTCTGTCATCCCCGAGTCTTCGTCCACTCTCAGAGTTGCAAACGTTGACATTCCAATTGATGAATATTAGAGTTGTGAATTCACTCGTTTCAAATGTAACTAAATTCTCCGCCAATGGGAACTGCAGGTGCCAACGACCTTCGTTTGGTAACCGGAAGAAAAATTCGCGCTGCCAGTGGCGTGAAGCGAGCCAAGACAAAAGGGGTGCGGAAACGGGGCTTTAATTCTCGATGGAACACGCTCGGTGGAAAACACATCGGCAGGGCGATCGACTAAACGGAAACGAATGCTCAATATACGAGAGGGCGGTTGTTGTACGTGAACTGGGACGTGTCGTTTCTTCGATGTTTCTCGGGGAAACCGTGGGAAGAATATATTCGGTCACGTACTCGAGGCGAGGGTCGGAATGGGTCGCGTGAAATTCACGATCGACTCCGAGACGCGTTGTTTATTCGAAGGAAGTGTCCTGTTGCCTTCTCGCTTGCCGGTTCGCGCGGGTGGATAAACAGCGATAGAAATGCTCGGGACGAGCGTCGAATGGCGACCACGGACGCGAGGAAATCTTCTCGAGGCTGTTAATCTTCCGGCTGGTCGTTGAAGAGCCAGGACAGTGCGAGCCGAGAGACTGCAAACGGAGGAATTGCAAAAGAATGTGTCTTCTATCTTCTAATGCGCGATTACCGGCTCTGACTCAACGCGATAGCACGCGAATTACGTTCCCCGGCGTCGTGTTACGTCCGTCTTCAACAACTGGTTGCAGAAGGCGAAGGCGAGAGTGTATAGGCCTTGGCCTGTTTCACGAATGGTTAAGAGCCACTTTAACGAGGAGTTCAGTAGCTGCAGGATAGTCGAGGAACTGGCGACGTTAATTCTTCGACGAACGGCCCGAGATGAAGCTGCAAACGTTTATAATAAGATTTATCCACGAGGAACAATCTCATTCTTGGCGGAAGTCGCACCGGATTATTCCGAGATCTTAAACACTCTGAATAATTAACGCCGTAGTAAAAGTGGTTACACGAAGCGGCGTTGCCACGCTTCAGTATTTCTTTCCGTGAGCTCTTTATCTTTGATATTTGGATTATCCCCGTTCTCCCTGTCGTTTTAGTTTCTCCGTTGGCTACGCGAAAAGTTGTATTTTTGAATTCAAGGTGAACACTTCTGTCTCGATTTTGCGTGCAATCGAGCGAACTGCATCGGATGTTTTTCAAAGTAAAACAAATAATAGAAATCGTTGTCGAATACGCTGTTTGCCAAGGTCCTCAAATTTTTCGAAAGTAACGTGTTTCGGATACTGTGTTCGACGTCTTCTTTAACGTCGCTTGCCTTCGAAATCTTCTAATATTAATTTCGCTTAGAATTGTCCAGTTTATGCCTGAGAAAAGCCCACGTCATATTGAAACCTTGCCAAGGGCACTGTCTCGTGGTTTAATACAGAGAAGTCGGTCGCAGAGGCAAAATGTAAATGCGAACCCTGGCAAGTGTAGATTGAAAGGTTCTCTCCGGCGTGTCTTTGCTAAGGTTTCCGCAGACCAAGGATTCATCCTACGTTCGATTCGCCCCCGTATCGACCCTTCCGGCTGTTCCATATCCGTTTAGCCAAAGTCTGACCCTTCGTATAATATCGTCCCCGTTTCCAAGATAAAAAAAAGGGTGTGCACCTTTTTTCATGTTATCCACGTATACCCGAGAAATGGCCTGAAAATGATACACGCGTGCGATGTGTGCCCAGAAATTTCATTTGTGATAAATTTCGTCCTCCTTGAACCTATATATATATATACAATTTTATTATATAAAATACTGAATATTAAATGTTCTGAAATTTACGGAACTGTGTGTATATATATATATATTATTTTTTAATTTATTTAATTTCATTTAATATTCAGTATATATAATAAATTTTATATAATAAAATTTTATATATATATATACACACAGTTCCGTAAATTTCAGAGCATTTAATAAAATTGTATTAATATATATAATAAATTTTATATAATAAAATTGTCGATTTCACAAGTCTTTTGTTTTACGAGGCGTCATCTAATTTTCTCAATTTTCAAACCGGCGTGTGTACATTCAGAATCGTTGATCGTTAACAAGAAACTGTGTGTACTAACGGGCGCGTCCGTTCGACGAATTTCCTTCCATCGAATTTCAAATTTCGCGGAAATAAATTCCAGTTTACTCGCGCCGGTGGCCATATTTCATCGTACGTATTTTTTCCTTCCGTTTTTTTATTCTCATAAAACCAGACACGGTACGCTACACCGTATAAATACACCGATGCTCCCCCCCCCCTCCCCTCCCTCCCCTAAAAAAAAAAACAAAAAGTGAAAACGAAAACAGAAACAAAAAAACAAAAGGAAAACGGAAAATAAAAATGTCTCTCTTTTCCTGGACGGAAAAAAAAAATTCCGTCCGTGCCGGTACCGCCCGTTTCCCATAAAATCGTGTTCGACATCGGAACGACAACGCGAAACCCGGGTTCTACAATTAAACCGAACGAGATCCCCATCGTTGCGGAACATCGGAACAGGGAAACGAGTACACATCGGGGGGGAAATAACAATTGGAAAGGTTCGTTTTGAAGAAAATAGCTCGTTAAGGGGATCGTGATAAGAATGTCAAGAGGGTCTCGCGGTTTCGCGAGTGGTTTCGACGTTTCCACGGCTGTTTAAATATTCCGCGGGAGCCGCTGCTGACAAAAGCGTCGCCCGATGGGGAATTCAGCATACTTTCACTACGGTTGGGAGGCAAAAACAGAAGTTCGAGCTGCAGATAACCCGTTTGCTGTCCACCTGTTCGCGTACGCGATGCGCAGATTTATTATGGTAGCTGGCTCTCCACTTTGAGTAACAATAAGTACGTCGTCGGGTCTTCGCGTGTTTCGCGGGAAATTTAAAGGCAAGAGTACGCGCGAGGTATGCGCGCGATGAACGTGATTAGTAGACTGGCAGATGGAAAATAATGATACTCTTTAATGATTCCTACTTCTACCTACAGAGATTGAATGATTTTCATTTTTATATGTAACGTACAGTGGTTATAAAATGTATTTGTACACCGTATCTATTGCACATATAATTTTATCTGTAGATCTTCTATATCTATATAATTGCACAAAAATATAATACTATGGAAATGTAACAGAAAGAAGCTGTATCAGAGAAACGTATGAAACGTACAGTGGTTAATAAAAAGTATTTGTACACCGTATCTATATAAAATTGCACTTTCTGTATATAATTATATCTATATCTATGTATCAATTATATGTTATGTGTATTTTCACAATGAACGTGTACATATAAAAGGAAGCTGCATCGGAGAAACGCGTGAAACGATTTGCGACAGAGAGTTCGTTAATTTGGAAGATATCTCGACTCGAATGTTGAAAAAACTTTATTTACTTTAAATGAGTTCATTTGTTGGAGAACAGATTGAATTCTCGTGTGTTCCACGAAAGAGCCAACACATAACATTTTGCCACACAAATTAGGAAAACTATCTCAAAAATATCCCCTCGATTTAAATACCTGCCGACTCGTACGCAGACAGCGTATGTTCCCCTTTATTCCAAAAGTTTGTCGGAGAGTCGGGGAAATTCAGAAAACACACCTAAAAATTCGCGAATCCTAATCGGTTGGATTACACCCAGGGCAGTATAGGCAACTATCCTCGTTGCGTCTCTCGCGGGCCTCGGGCGTAAACTCGCTCGATCCCCGGTGGAATATTCCGGCTATATCGAAATAAGCTTCAAATATTCCGCGACTTAACAATGTCCGCGCAACATGTCCATTAGGATGAAGGGGCGTACGTGGACGCGATAACAGGCGAATCGCGGCTGCTTTAAATAGGGTAGGGGCGGCTGGGAGGGCAACAACGTGCAAGCCCGAGGCTGGTGGCCAAGTTGGACGTTAGCTACTCAAGGCTAAACTGTTTTACTTGGCACCCGGAAGCGTAACAACGCCACTTCCCACCCCCACTCGCGCACATCCCTCGGAATACGTAGTGATAAGTAGCTTAGCCGTGTTTACGCTTCCGATTCAACTTTATCCGGCATCCACGGAGTATTTAGCGGCCGTGCACACATAATGTGGTCGCTTATACATACATATGAAGGGGCCTCGCTTCTCTCGGATTCAAACTATTTCGCCTCGCGATCGAAACTCCGCTTCTATATATTTCTCTCTCTCTCTCTCTCTCTCTCTCTCTCTCTCTCTCTCTCTCTCTCTCTCTCTCTCTCGTTTTCTAACTCTTGCTCGTGTCCCACGTATGTATATATATATACGTACATACCTACTGTTCGCGTAAATGCAATCTCTCGCGTCCCGCTAGCTAGTTTGCTCTGAGACGATTCTGACTGGCGGAAATTTAGTTTTACACGTAATGGCGAAATGACGAAGCGTCGCGGTTATGACAGCACCGTTCGTTCGTAAGCGTCTCACCGTTTCTAATCACCGCGCCGCTGTTGTTGAGACAGCTTCGTGGATCGTACAGCAAGATCCGTGATTCCGGCGATGAATCCGCTTGTGTATGCGAGTTAAATTTTCTTCAATTCTCTATCAGAAGTGAAACTCACTCCCAAAGCAAGTTACTATGTGGATATGTATGATATGATGAATTTTACTTTCCATTTTCCATTGACGTCTAATGTGCCTGATATCAACGGTAGCGTAACTGTAAACTCGTTATTTAAAATATCTTGCAGCAAAGAACACGTACAACGATACTTTCTATATTGTGAATGAACCTTAATAGACTCGTCATCAGGACTCGGAGGATTATTGGATTGGAAGCTAAGAACGAAAGTTCCGGCTTTGTAAACGTCACGCGTTGTAAACAACGTGTAACAGTAACTTCAACGTATCACGAATTGCGCGACTAGAGAGATAATTAAGCCAAGTGGCAAGTAGCAAGATGGTGGAAGTTTAGACGGTATAATAACTGGAAGGAAGTTTAAATTTCGTAAGCGCAGTTGTCGCGACGGAAAGAGGATACACTGAAACGTGACGTCTCAACTTTTAATTACGAAATTTTCGTTTCTCTGAGTTCGAGAAAGACGATCCTGTAGACTGTTCTGTGTCCGTACTGGAACGATTCTATGTCGATTCTAAGACTGCATCAGTTCCATGCCGATTCTGTAACAGTTTTGTATTGGTTCCAGATTGGTTTTATATTGATTCTAAAACGATTCCATGTCGATTTCATGTCGATCTTGAAACAGTTTTGTATCGATTCTATATTAATTCTGAAACGATCCTATGTCGATTCCAAAACAATTATATATCGATTCCATATTGATTCTGAAACAGTTTTGTATCGGTTCTAGATTGGTTCTATATTGATTCTGATATCGATTCCATGTCGATCTTGAAACATTTTTGTATCGATTCTATATTGATTCTGAAACGATCCTATGTCGATTCTAAAACAATTATATATCGATTCTGAAATAGTTTTGTATCGATTTTAGATTGATAGATTTCTATATTGATTCTAAAACGATTCCATGTCGATCTTGAAACAGTTTTGCATCGGTTCTATATTGATTCTGAAACGATCCTATGTCAATTTTAAAACAATTATACATCGATTCCATATCGATTCTGAAATAGTTTTGTATCGATTTTAGATTGATAGATTTCTATATTGATACTAAAACGATTCCACGTCGATCTTGAAACAGTTTTGTATCGGTTCTATATTGATTCTAAAACAGTTCTATATTGGTATCGGTTCTGTATCTATATTGATTCTATATCGCTTCAGAAAAACAATTTTGTATCAGTTCCATATAGATTTTGAAACAGTTTTGTATCGACTCTATATTGATATTCCGTATTGATCCTGAAACAGTCCCACATCACTTCTGAAATCGGTTCTGAAACGATTTCACATCATCATTTCATATCAATACCAAAAAATTATCTCTGTAACCACAAGATTTATTCTACCTTATTATTGATCGGATTATTGATCATCTCCAAACGATTCACGACGCACCATTCCCCCATTCCAGGTGAAAGATGATCGGAGAAAAGCGAAGCAATAATCGAAAGAAGAAAATCGGTGAAACACGCGCGGAGAACGTGGCGTAAAGGGAGGATTCCGAGAGCAAGTCGATTCCCTTGACGGAACAAAGCGGATCGATGCTCCTCGAGTAATCCAGCAGCGTGAGTGGGTTTGGCGAGGAGGAGTGGGGGGGAAAGGGGGGGGAAGGAACCCGACAGCGGTGCGAGCGTGTACATCCAATAAAAGAGGTTACTCATTCTCGCATCGAGCCACTCGTATCAGCCACTTCGATATTGGGAAAATGCCACTCTTGGTAGGAGCGGCCGCACGCGCTCTCGCACGAAACACACTGCTTCGCGATTCAACCAGCGAGAGCACGTATTTGCCATCGCGGCGGCGCTTGTCCGTCGTCCGCGAGTGCGACGTGTGTATGCATCGGATGCGTCGTGCGTTCACCCATTCCACCGCGATATCGTGAGGCACCGCTTTGCCAACACCTCTCGACGTTTTCCTCGCCAACCGTTACGAACAATTCCTCTCTCTCTCTCTCTCTCTCTCTCTCTCTCTCTATTGATACCGATCCGTGGAATCTCTCGAGCCTTCTCGAGTCTTAATCTGTTAACAGAGAACGTCGCGCGTAAATGTTTTTTTTTTTCTCTTTCAATTTTGGTCAATTTGCGTTGTCTTTCAACCATTTGTACTGTGACGGAGCTATTTTTTTTTCTAAGATTCTAAAGTCACCTCTGTCTTTTGCTTTACTTTTACTTATAGTTCCTACAAGTAGATCAGCAAAAGGCAAATTAGATCCATAAGACGTAGACACTAAGGATTAGTTGTAAGAGTAGAAAATAAGAAAAATGCAGACCCATTGTAAACCGGAAGCCATCCTAAGCCGCCTAGGCAAGAATTATATATAAATAATTAATAAATAATAATAATCACCTCTGTCAGGTCGATGAAACGAATTAGTTTAGTAGAATGAAATGATAATCCGATGAGGTGAAATCTCTTGGACGTCCTGATCTGTTAAGCAGAGAACGCCGGGCGTGTTAACTCAACAAACTTTTGTTCCTTTCTACAATTTGCACTGACTTTGTCTTTCAACCTCTTGCACAGCGACGAAACTATTTTTTCTTCAGAATTCTAAAGTCACCTCCGGCGCGACGCTTCGTCGGGTCAACAAAACGAATTGGAATCAGCGTAATTGAATGAGAATGAACTAGGGAAAGCAATTGCACTGCAGAGGGTTAGTGTCGTCGACTGTGAGATGGAAATTTTGAAGATTCGATTAATATCTTTCTCGCTTCTTGACTCGAGATCCCGCGATTGCACGAAATTCAGAGAGATTGAAGTAGGTCGCGGTAAACTGTTTCGTCTTTTTGAAAGTTGACGCTTCCACCATATCCAATTAGAGAAAATTTTTCATTACGAAAATTCGGGGCTTGAAATTGACGTTGTCTCGCAACGAGAATTTTCATTCAGTTTTGTAAGAATATTCCCCCGTCCTCTTCTCGGGACGAAATTAATGCCAGCGGTGTATCGTTAATCATCGTTGCTTTTCTGCTCAGTTGCAAAATTTCTCCAATTTTCTTTTTGAAAAGAGAAAAAAGGAGACGAGCGAATCTTTCTTTTTATTTTCGGCAGAATCGCCGAACGAGGTTTTTGTTGCTTTCTACCTCGGTGAAATTAATCTCGCCCCGGTGTATATTTTTGTTTCTCCGTCCATTTCTGTCGCGAATGGAAACAAAATTATGAAAGTTTCGACTGATTTTAAAAAAGAAACAAAAGACAAAAAAGAAAAAGAACGAATTTCCTCCCTCCTTTCTGTTTAACTGGAAAGCGAAATTTCCGTCCGGATTAAGGAACGGATTTTGTCAGTTTTAATTTGGGTAGATTAAAAACGGGCCGATGTATCCTTGATCCTTTCTCGGTGGCCGCCGAAGGAATCGAGAAACGAGGACAACGAGCTGCTTTAATTGAACTGTTTGCGCCGTGAGACTTTCTTTTTTTTCTTTTCCTTTCTTTCTTTTTTTCGCGGAATTAGCGCGAACGAAATTCGTCGGTTCTAATTTATGTCCGTGTATTTTCCGCTCTTTGGGCGCACCGCTGGCGCTCGATTTGAAATTGCAAACGTCGTTTCAATATCCGTGTCTTTTTTGAATGTGACGTGTCGTCCCCGAATCGTTGTGAAATTTTGGCACCAAAATAGGAACGATCTTCGTTGTTACAAAAACGCGTTTGTAATTTAAAGTTGTTAAACGGCAACATCTTTCGGTGGATAAAAAGTTCCTCTCTCATCGAGAGTGATCGTTAATAAATTTGGAGAAAATTTTACTGAACAGAAAAGAATGAATAATATATAATAATATTAATACAAAATAATATATAATAATAATGCAGAAGAATAATACGACTCGCCGAGGCGAAAGAATCTGCTTACGCTCGACAATCCTCGGATCATTGATCCCATTGCGTTAGTCACTGTCCGCCGATGCTTATCAATCCTCTCTCCCTCGCCAGCTTTTCTTCATTGTACATTCCTTCCACCGATCCTTTCTCCATTTCCCTCTCCTTTGCCGAGATCGTACCAGCCGCTGCTGCAACAGCGAAACTATCCGTGTACAGTGTGCCTGATAGTCGTTCCATCGACTAGATTAGAAACAACGAAACAGAGAGAGTTGGTGAACGTAGAAGGTAGTGAACCGAGGAGGGTGAACAGCGACTGCAACAGTGGATCGTATGACCAGTCGCATAATTGACTCTCGTCCTTCGTGATCCATAATTATTGTGTGTATCTTAATGATTAGTCAGTGTACCGTAATAAATTCGTGTTTTCAAAAATTTGGGGCAAGTTGCAAATTTAACGAAAAGAAAAAAATAAACTTACTAAGCTAGGTCAAGTTTCATGTAGGTTCGAATCGTCTACAAGTATTTTAAAAAGAAACATAGTTGTACTTACGAATAAGTTCGAACTCGAATGGGAAAAGATTCGGACCATCTACTCTGTGATATTAAAGGGAAATATTGTTATATAAAATCAAACAGGTTGTAAATATCTTATTCGAAAGTGTTCTCAAGACGATTTACAATAATATTTATAATCGTAAATAAATTATTGTTGCTAGTGATACTTTGTCGAGGATTGCACGCGAAAGGATATTTAAAGCCAGGGGTATTATAAATAAAAAAAGAAATATATAACAAACTAGCGCTGCAGATCAAATATCACTTCTAAATAGTAATAATATTAATGGAAATAATATTATTTCTAAACAGTTGTAAATGAAAATATTGAAACAAAGAGATTTATTAGGCTTTTTGGCCTTTCGACTAGTAATTGCAAAAGATTCAATTCGTTCCAACATCGAAATACTTGTAAATAAGTTTATAAAAATGTTGCAAATGTTCGTTCTGAATATTGAAACTATCTCGCGAAGATTGAATATTTCGTAAGTACTGTAACCTTAATTCCTTTATACTGTACTTTTATACTATAATTAATCTTACTACAGTGTACTATACTACTACATATTACAACCTAATCAGTAATATTCGAACATTGCGTATTGGATTCGACTCGGAGAATCGTAAACTCATATTGGATTCGATCCCATCCAATTCATAAATTTTATTAAAATAATTGTTACATGAAACCTATTGATTTCAGGTGAAATTTAAATTAATATTCATAGTATAAGTTTTTGTGTTGAAACGTATTAAAATTATAGATTAAAAACGGTGCCGCGCGCGTATTATTTTCTCTCGCGCGATGGATCGCGTGGGCGGTGCCAGTCCAGCGGAGAAAATTTATTCCGCGAAGGAGAGGATTGCGACAGCAGTTCGGCGCTGCCAGACCAAAGCGGGTACACGCTCGCTTACGCGCGTTGGCGTCGCTTTCTTTCGAGCTCGGGGCGCCTCGCGGCGGGCATTTTTTCTCCACCGGTCGAGATTCAATGGCCGCCGTGCGCCGCGTTATTTATGCCCGGTTCCCGAGCGCGATCCGCTTTTTCAACGTGCAGATCACGCACACACATGCGCGTGATCGTTAGATATATAGTGACTCTCGCTCTCTAACGAGACTCGTTTCAAACCTGCAACGAGTTATGGCTACTTCAGGCGAGGATACCGAGGCGATTTCTCCGATTGGGATTTATGGAGATCTCCTTTGGGACCTTTCTTTGGGATCTTGCGATTGTTAAATGTTGGTCCAGTGGGCTGGAATTGTGTCGTCTCGCGAGTATATTTGCCTGCACTTTCAAATCGCAATCTGGCGAAAAATACTCTCAAACGTCAAGTAAGTAAATTGAGATTACAAATACGTTTGGACAGGTTTCCTGCTTTGAGGAAATTTGAAGCGGAGTAACACGAGATCTGAACAGTTTAACCATACAAGGGAAGTCATGTTTAAAATACAAGAATTTTCTGCTCCAGCTGTTTTCTATACTTGCCCAGAATTTGCCCAGAATTCAAATTTTGGCGTGCATATTTTACACACATATACTTTTACATATTACTGTCAGCATACTGTCTGCATATTTTACACGAATGAACGAAAACGCAGTCTGGCGAAAACTTTCAAACATCAAGTGTAAATTGAGATTGCAATTTCGATAGACATTGCTTAATAAAAGTCCCGCCTTGAGAGAATTTTAAGTGGAGAAACATCAACATCTGAACACACGAGAGTGTACACGTGATTCAGTTCAACCTTACGAGGGAAATGAAGTCCGAGGTACAAGAATTTTCTGCTCCAAGTGTTTCAGACAATTTGCAACTATATTCAGCCGGAATTTGCCCAAAATTCAGATAATTATTTTACGCGCATATATTTCCACGTTTGCATATTTCTACCTACCGAAAACTTTCAAACAACGAATGTAAATTGAGATTACAAATATATTTCGATAGGTGTTGTTTTGAGGGAAACGAAATTGGAGAAACTTAATTCGAGAAACAAATCAAACCTGCGCACGTAAAACTGTACAAAGTGATTCAGTTTAACCTAACGAGGGAAATTAAGTTTAAGGTACAAGAATTTTCTGCTCCAAGTGTTTCAGGCAACCTGCCATTTCCAGCTATATTCACCCAGAATTTGTCCAAAATTCAGATAATTACGCGAGAAAGACAGAGAGTAGGAAAAATCCATGAAGGGGAAAATTCGTAGTTTCTCGTCTCGCAGATCCACAAGAATAAGACCGTGACTGTCGACCGTGGACGTTGATAGATGTTGAAGAACGAATGATCAACGACCGCCTTATTATTATTCTCGAGCAGGCGCCGCCAACAATAAGGCTGGTAATTGGACGAGATTATAATAAGGCCGAGTCGAGCGTTTAGAGTCGGTTGACCAGAAATTCGGCAAGTAAGTTATCGACTCATAGATAATCGCGTGGACGCAGCCCGCATACCAAATCGTTTCACAGGCTGGCTCTGGACATTCCTTATCGTTCTCACGTCCGTTGCAAATTCCACTGTTGCGCGAAACCACCAAACGGGCCATCACAGCCGTTTCGTCGCTGCTGCTTCAATCCCGTTCCCTTCGAGAGGAAGAATTACGAAGATATCGCGGCGCACAAAATCAACTCAACTTTTGAGTTTTTAGTTATGATTAACTTGATCACCTTTTGTTCGCTGAATTTGCGTGAGTATTGATTAAAAAGAAAAGTCGAGAGGAATCCAATCGTAGGACCGACAAAATTCCACACCTCGGTGCAACTCGTTTCATATATATATATATACCGACCCAATATAAGATTCTTCTTCGTGGAATTCGGAACGTTGTTTTAATTAAAAAAAGAAAAAAGGTAACTAATAACGGAAATTTGAAAATTCCTAACGTTCGGCGAGAAAAAAAAAAAAGAAGAAAGGGTGAAAGAGAACGGAAATATGTCGCGCGAAAAAATCGCAATAACAGGCGGCGAGTACGAAAGAGGAATGTTTGTAGGAATTTCGTCTTTCTGTTGCCCCTCCCCCTCCCCTTGCAGACTGTATCACGCAAGTTGATACAAAATGTAGATCATTTCGAAGTATCGAATATTCCTTCGAGAACCGAAAAGAAAGAAGATAAGGAAAAGGGTAAGAAAAATCCAACTGTAGGAACGAGAAAATCCTCTTCGACGTTGGTCGTTCGACGATTCCCGAAGCCGCAAAGACAGGACGATGAAAAACCTCGCCAGGAATATTCGACAAGTCAGCGGGAAAGAGTCGACAGAACGCGGAAGGAGACGCGCGTTTGTCACGTGTTCGCAGCTCGCAGCTTCCGGGGAAATGTGTCTCGCTGAATTTCTCGCTTCACCCCTTCGCGTCCGCGGTGGAGAGATCCACCGTTATCTCCTGTCCCGTCGAGATATCGATTCCCCCTGAAGGAGAGCCATCGCTGGAGTGTTCTCGAGTTTGTCGGCCCCCGCGGGGACTCTCTCTCTCTCGAGAGAGAGAGAGAGAGAGAGAGAGCCTTTCGAAGTCTAAGGGGCGCGCGGCGGATCGTCCGAAACATTGGAAGGGGTGGTTCGCTTCAGGCTTACACGTTTCTCTTCGCCACGGTTTCTGTTTCGTGGCTCTTTTTCTTTTTTTTTTCCCCCCTATCGTCTTGCGTCGATCGATATTCACCAACACCGCGAATTCATATCTTTTTTAGCAAATTTGCTTTGAAATATTTACGAAATTCTGCGAGCCACAAGTTGCCCGTTAACTGATGTACAGGATGGAAAGGAAAGTTTGTCCGTGGCTGTCATAGATGAATTCTAGATGAATCTTCGATTGCCGCGAAATTGACTTTGATTTTGAATTTCAAGGTCATTTTTTTTTTTTTTTGCATTGTATTTTACTCATCACGAAGATAAAACTTTCCCGCAGATTCGCAACATAGCAGTTCTTTTGAAAAGTGGCAGAAAAGTTTCTTAATCATTTAATTCGAATTAGGAGATTATTGCGCGCAACAGATTGCGTAAACCACTGTATTTCGGACGTTTCGTAGACATTTTCTTCGCGTTCTAAGTGCCTCCTGCGCAATTTCAGGCTTTTAAATTTTTCGCGAATGCAAAAGTCCGCGGTGTCGAGAAGATTCGTGGCGAAACAAACGAAATTGGACAAGTTGCAAATTGTAAAAGAGAAACTCTTCGCGCTGCGGCTCGTAGCTCGCAACTTGCGATAACGTTTTTATTAAAAAAAAAAAAAAAATAAAATAAAATGGAGGAACTCCCAGTGAGAGAAAAAAAATACACAGGACAACGAATTGTTAATTCCTGCGCAAGAGAACTCTTCGTAACTCGTAACTTGTGTCGAGATCTTTATTTAAAAATTAACCGTAGGGATGGTGGAATTCGAAAATTCGTTTTGTGATATGAAACGAGGGGGGAGGGGGGTGGACATCCTGGCGGCGGATGTTTTTGTCAGAAAATCGAGTTTTGTGGCAGCGACGATGTTTTTGTTCAGGCTTGAACGACGTTTGCGCGCGACAATGAGAAAAGGCGAGACGGTCGTTAGTAAAAGTGAACTCTCTAATTAACGGTGAAATTGGTATCGACGGCGCCGATTACCAACGACGGACAAAGAGACCGCGAAGTGGCACCCTTTGTCCAGACGAGTTTCCATTCAACACATTTAGAGCAGCCTCGACTCGCCGCGATCCCTTTTCCCATTAGGGGTTGCGCTGCTGTAATATTCAATGAGCATCCACGGCCACCGATCGCCGTGTCCACGCAATCAAACCGTTCCTTTTGCCAATGGGGATTCTTATCAAGACTGCAAGGTATTTCGGGAAATCTCTGTCAGATTTGGGAAAATTATCTGCCAAATATTATTCGTCTCTTAACTTGATTTACCTTCAGCTTGATCTTTCGACGTTTAATCGAAGTCGAGTATACTCACGTTAAGACGTCTTTCCTGTTTAACGACGAGTATACTCGTCACGCAGTGAAAGGAAATTTGCATCTGCTGTTGAAGTAAATTCTAGATAGAAATTGTTATCAATTGTAATTGCACGTAATTTTTTAAAATAACACGAATTTCTAATAAATATTTGTAATAAAATACGATTAAAAAAAAAAGACAATTAGGGAATATTTTTATTTATTTATATTTAATTAATTTGTAATCGACCAAGTGATCTCTTATCGTGTATAATGATGATAATCGTTAGAAGGGAAGGAAGATGAGAAGTATATCGTTTAATCTGAAAGAAATTGTGATTAAAACGGAAAAAGAAAGAGAGGGAGAGAGGGATCTTATTTTCATTTCTTTTTAAATTTTCTGTCAACTATTTTATTTTTTAGTTTATGCGAGGATTAAAAATGCATTGGACAATGAGATGTTGCAACTGACAGAACTTTCCTCGCTTCTCAATTGCGCTACTGATATCCGCAAACGCAACAGATTGCTCTGAAATAAATAAAAATCGAAAGATCGAGAAATCTGGTCCTTGTGTAATTTAAAAACTTTTATTAATTAAGTATTCAATATTTAAGAATTTTCACGCTACAAGTATCAATTTCCAAAACGGCAGAAAGTCAATTCACCGATTTTACGCGTCATGTAACGATTTCGTAGCGCCGAAACGGTTTTCTGTGAATTCGCGCAGGTTTACACCGTCAAACACGGATCACTTGGTGGCTGACAAAGACGTCGTTTCCGAGTCCCATCGACGTTCGAGACAGTTGCAATTTAATATATCGGGAATCGACGGATATTCGCGGCACGATTCGAAATCGGTGGAACGTCCGAGAGGAATTACGACGACGTGGCACGTCGCGACGGACTCGCACGTCCGCCGTTTATACGCCGGTCCGTGTTCGGATTAATTTAATGAACCGCGATGTTTGCACGCGTGTCTACGTGCGTTCAATGCCGATCCCAGCTGAAGCCGATACCATCGATATCATCGGATAAAATCGTCTTCCATCGAGTCGTCCTTCTAATTTTTCAAAAGTACAAAATATAACGTAACATTTTATTATGCAATTATCTGTAACATCGTAACAACGTTTTGTGCGTACTTAACGATTTACGGAAATTAGGACACTTGAGTTTCATGGAAATTTTAAGCGGAGACAAATTCTTTTAAAATTGGAGTTGTTGCAGGTCTTTTTTTTCTCTCTCTCTCTCTCTCATTTGCAGTTATGTTTCAAAGAATAGAAGATAGAACAGAAGACGAAATCCAAATACTATAGTTTGTTAATTTCGTATTCGAAGTTATCGTCGATCGATAACGACGTTTCGACACTTTGACAACTAAGCACACCCACACGAGCAACTTGAACTAAAATCAAAATTCAAAGTGAAAATTGTCAAACTTTTATTTTTGCTCGCGTTATTTATTTTCATTTATTTCGGTTGAAATTTTAGTCGAATTAAACTAAAATTTTCGCGCGAGCGATGCTTTTTTGGGCAACTAAAAAGAGAGAGAGAGATAGAGAGAATTTAATTAAACAAGGAAAAACTAGAAATAGAAACGTGAAAATTTCTAACATTTAAAACGATGTAAGAAAAAAGAGGAGAGAAAAATAATGGAAATGAGAACGTGTTGCGCGTGGAAAATAATTGCAGTAACTCGCGGCAAAGCGAACGGGGCGAAGCGAATGTTTGTCGGAATCTCGTCTTTTTATTGTTCCGCGCTGAATGGGTCGCGTGATTTATAAAATATAGATTATCCCGGTGGCCGATCGCACGTGCGTCGACTCGATGAATCATCTCGCAGGTGTCTCGATAGCATTCCCCTATCGATCCGGATGCGCCCGTAATGAATTTCAGTTTACCACGGTTTGCTGCAAATGAAAATTTACCGAGCTATTAAGGATCGATCTTTTTCTCTGTGGTCTTTTTTTTTTTTTTTTCTTTTACCTCGAACATCAGTGAATCTACATTTTCGTATCCAGCGAATGGAATATCACTTTGTATCTATCCGCGTTCGCGTCTCGAACTAGAGAGAACTATTTCATCTCGTCAAAATAATCGCAATATCTCAGAACAGAATGGTCAAAAGTCCAATCTGGTTATGGTACCAAGATCTAAAATCCACGGAATCCTCCAAAGTTGAAGCTTTTGGTCGACGAACCCAATGTCCACGGGAGGACGGCCCGATGATACAGAGATGAACCGATATTTGCAGTGATGGAACCGGAAGGGCCAGCGGGGGTGAAAAAAGGAAGCGGAGGAGGCCTTCCTTCCAGAGGCTGTCAACACAATTTGCGTCGTCGCAAGCAATTCCGCGAGTCGCCGGGAGGTTCGCTTTCCGACAGATTGCATACGACGATCGTGATGAGTTTGCTTTCGCGTCGTAGACGACTGGCGACGGCTAGAACCACGGATATCACTGTGGAGCCGACTGTTCCGCGGAGTAAACACGCCAGTCGGTTTGCACGAAAGGGTTGCTCGAGTCACGAACGTCGAATGCCCCGGGTCCGGTCATGCCTTGCGATTATTGATATATCAGCGCGAATTTGAAAGTTAATACAGCCGTTGTTGCAGCTTGAACTTCTGTCGTACGAATTTTATAATTTCTATTTAGATTTCGCAGCGCAATAAATAATTGACGTGTCGATTGACTCACGATAAATAAATAGAAGGTAACCTAGGTAGAGAATTATTTCCCCTGCTGAGTATTACACTTTTTTGGGTGTTTTTTCATTCTTTTATGTGCATATTACATATTGCATTGTTCTCTACATTTTCGTGCCCTCAAATTCCTTACGAATGCATAAAAATATCACACAGTGCTGTGGACATTTCAATTGCGTTGGATTTTACAAAGTTATAAAATCTAGGTATCGATGAAAGAGCAAAAAATCGAGTGAAATATTGACATGTAACTCCAACTAGCGGGCAGATAGGATTCGACGATATAAATTTGTTGAAAGGAATTATACGTGAGATGTTCTTATTTGATCAATGACATTTATTGATTTATTCATTTAACTGGGAGACCCATTAAAGAAAGAAATTGAAAAACTGACAACGATAAAGTTAAAATGACACGAAACAAACAACGATGAAAGTGTAAATGTAAAAGAAGCAATATTCTGTGGTAGACAATGCATTGTGTTAATCTGAGATTAAATATAAAATGATAATATATCAATGTCTAATAATTTTGTTGGTTATATTAGAAATTTTGGAATTGAATTTCTTTATAAATCAAGTACAAACAATACATAATTAACTATGCATATTGTAGGTAATTTTATGTTATAATTATGTATTATGTATGTTGTAATTAATTATATATTATTAATAGTATTATGTATGTTGTAATTAATTATATATTATTAATAATATTCCAATCCTTAGATCAAGAATTTGTAAAAAAAAAATTTATATATATATAAAAATTATACATAAAATAATATATAAAAATTATAAAATTTTTTATAAAAATTATACATAAAATTACATATAAAAATTATAAAATTTTTTATAAAAATTATACATAAAATTATATATAAAAATTATAAAATTTTTTATAAAAATTTATATATATATATAAAAATTATACACAAAAATTATATATAAAAATTATATATAAAAATTTAATATAAAAATTATATATGAAAATATACATAATAATTATTGTAACAAATCGTTACGTGATCCATTCGCGATCTCACGAGTCGTTTCATCAAATTAATTCTGAACAGAGAATTCATTGATACTATTCGGTTACAAAATCCCACTGATAGTACCAGTTCAATCGTTTAAGAGGCGTCAGCAATGCGTGTGCATCGAGTTGCATGCTCGTTGATACGCGAGCGGTCCGCTCGTGTGTTTCGAGGCGGTAGTTAACTTATCTGAACGTCGGAACCGGCGAGTGTCGGGCGACTAACTTTATCGAAACTCGTTTCAACGAGTGCGGCGAGTTAACCGGTCTCGCTACGCTGGAAATTGGACAAGAATTAGGCTGTGTGTGTTAGCTCTCTCCGGTTAGATTACGGGGCCCCCCCCGAATGAGACGGCGCGTGCCGTCCGCCTCGGACGACAAGCGTCGCCCCCGTGTTTTCAGACTCGTTCCACTTGAGAACCGGCCACTTTGTCAGGAAGTTGTTCAGCAAGAGATGAAACCGGGGGAAACAGAACCTAGCTGGAACGAATTGGGAAAGCGAAGGAGTTGCACTCCGTGCTCCGAGAATTAGAGGAAAGGTGTTGCCGAGTACTGTTTTACGAGAACGAGCCTGTTTTTCGCGTTTGTTTCGCAGGAACGTGCGAAACAGTGCTCGTTAAATATTTTCTAGGGATCCGTTTCCCAAATTCACGCGTCGCCTTGCGTGTTTTTTTAATAAATCGATGTTGTCCCTCGCTCAGAGAGGTGTCAGTGTATCTTCTGCATCGGTACCAAATTAATTTCGTAGACAGTGCAATTTTTTTAAAACTTTGACTCTTAAAATTGATAGTTGCCAGACTCTTTGTTGTATCTCTCTAATTTTTCAGTAAGCTTTCAATAGTACTCGTTCTAGGATTTTTGAGCTAGAATCTAAATACACAACGTCGAGTATCAAGCGCGTTAAAATTGCGTTACTCAAACGTGTACAAAAGAATGAAACATATGAAACATCACGAATATCGAGCCAGATGTTTTTCCAAAAAAAAAAAAAAGAAAAAAAGAAGAGAAATATATATTTCAAAATCAGTTAAAAGCTTAAGTACACATCCGATAACTCTGTTAAATTCAGTATACTCTGACGGGGTAGCGTTAAATAGTCAAAGTTAAAAAAAAAATACTTGATTTAAAAAAACACCCGAATCGACCGATTCGATCGAAACGCCCGCGTATTTCGTTCTCTCTCATCGAGGAAACCGACTTTCGACGATCGTATTTCGACAGTTATATCTTCCACTCTGTCTGTCTCTCTCTCTCTCTTTCTCTCTCTCTCTCTCTCTCTTGACGTGGATGTTAAGAGTGCCGAAGCGTCGAAAGGATTCTGTTACGAGAAATTAGCGATCGTCGAAGCGAGATCTTTCGCGGAGGGGAATGCTCCTCCGACAAGGAGCAGCGTAATGGAGTTTTCTTGTTCGCGCGGCTTTTTTTCCTCTCGCGAGCGACTCGCGTTCCAACCCCTCTCTTCCCTTTCTCGCTCGAGATGCTGCGCGCTGCTTCGAAACGAAACGCGTTCCAGCCCTGTGCCCACAAACGCGCCCAATTTACTTGGCCTGCTACATCTCAAACTTAACCCTTTGCACTCGACTGTCCTATCTGAAGAGACGTCGTACTTATATCCGAGCTAACATCTGAGACTTCCTTTTTTCTTTATAATACAATATTTTTTATATAATACTTTTATAAATTTTTTTGTAATATAATATAATATAGTAATATTTTTAAATTTATAATATAATATAAATTTTTTTATAATATAATATAACATAAATTTTTAAATTTAAAAATTTCTATCATATTATATTTATGATATAAATTTAAAAATTTATATTATGTTGTTTAATTTTAAAAATTTTACAAATTTTTTTATAATATAATACTTTTCTTATAAATTTTTTTATAACATAATTATATTATAACGAATGTACACCAATAAAATAACCAATATTTAACTAACAATAATACTAATATAATATAAATAAAATAATTCATTGCACGATGTCGTCATTTCGAATTCGTCTCGCCCCAGTCCCCGTTTTTCCCGCGACAAACTGCGACAGCTCGAAGCTAGGCACCTACGCGCGTCAGTAAGTCTTCTTTCTTTTTCTTCGGTGCCGTTTTTTTTTTTTTTTTGCAATTTACGAAATGGAGTGACCAATTAATCGCGAGTTACCGTCGTTCCGCTGGCTTCGTTGAATTTTTCAAGAGGCGCTGAAAGAGAGAGGGATGGTCAGTGTCGCGCGTCAAAGGAGAGCCTCGCCTTGGCTTTCCTCGAGCGCGGGGGAAGAAAGTCGCGCAGCGGGGCCAAAATTAACGGACCATTACGAGATGGCTGGCAGGGAGCAGAGGATATAACGCGGGGAACATCGCGGGGCTGAGCTCGCGAGCACCGCTCAATTACGTTGATGAATTACGTATACCCACTCCAGCCGGCGCCGGGGACAGACAATGAATTCATCTTCGTCATAGTTTTGCGGGGGCTGAACCCGCCGACGCATATTAGTCGCGTAATCCGCGGATATCCCACGGCGAAGACGCGTCATTGTTGGCGGAAGGGGGGAGGAATTTTCTGGGCGAAATCCAGCCGTAACGAGCAGCCACGGTCTTGAATCTCACCGCGTCTAATTTCGCCGAGAATATTGTGTAGCGTGTGTCGGCGTTAATAGTCGTTAATTGTCGTTAAGGAAAGATCGACCTACGAAATAAATCGACAAAGAGAAATTGAACGACACGTGTTTTTTTTTTTTTTTTTTCATTTCGCGCGGTTGATTTTTCGAGAGAATCAACGTTTGATTGACGAATCTTTTACTCGTAAGTTCCGAGGCGAGTTGAGAGTAATTTTTACACTCTCGGATTATTCGTCGAAAATCTACGAGTACCGACAGGTAATAAAATAAACGTAATTATGAATATTTGATTCCTCCATCCAGCGCGAAAGAAAAATACAGCGAGTTCATCGAAAATCCGACTCTGCTGTCTTAATCACGTCGTGTCATCCCTTAATTTGACGTATTTCCAATACTTCGCGAAATTAACTTCGTATCCTGTCAGAGGTTTGAGTTTCATACAGTGGAATGGCACCTATTGTACACTTCGAACTGCAAATTGCGAGAGTGAGAGGAGGCTACCTCGTAAGTGCAGCTTTAAAATTATTGAGAGTTTGGAAGAGACTGGTAAGTTATCGAGAACAAGTCAGAATCGATTTCTGTCACATCATCATATCACGCGATACTTGCCATTCTCACTTTCGCTTGATAAGTAAAAACTATAAGTCATCTGCGTCTATCAGTCTTGTCCAAGTTTTACGAAACGGAAAATTCAATTGTAAAAATTATGTAAATCGACAAGAACGGGTTGCCGACCTCGCGAACTGCGGCAGGAGAGTCGAACCGTGGTAATTGTCAATGTTCTTCACGCCGTGTCGATACTCGCGAGCGGGACTTTCGACCGGCAGCCTAATTGAAGCTCGGCAGGCACCCCGAGTCCTTTTATTATGGCGAACAAAAGACTCGCGAGCGGCGAGCAGTCACAAAGCGCGGAACTCATTACGGAGGGGAGCCGGGGCTAGCTACGCGACGCGGCGGCGCGAACGCTTGATGAGAAATCCCGGAATGGAAACGATCGACTCCAAGGAAAAGTCGTTCATTGCAAGGCGTCGGATCAGGGGGAGAAAACCGGCAGCGAGGGCGGCTACGAAGGGAAATATATAAAAGCGAGTCGCGCAAAGGAAAGTACGCGGGGGAGGTTTAAAGGATCGTCACGACGCGGACGACATCGTGGAAACTGCGACTGTAATTTTATACGAGTAACATTTTTTTGAATCTCCTCTTTTCAATTAGCTGTATGATTTTTTCCTTTCTTTCTTCGTCGAATATTTTATTGAACTTTGATCGTCGACGAAATGTTAAGAATTTCTTGAATTTTAATTCTGATATGAGAAAATGTCGTACGAGAGATTTTTGACAGCTCGTTGTTAAGGGCAGATCATGGTAGATTAGAACGAAAAAAACGCTGAAACATTTTTTTCAGGAGAGATTTACATTTTTTCCCCCTTTTTCATCATTTTATTGAACTTTGAACGCCGGTGTTTGAGATGAAATGTTGAATAATACCTTCTATCGAGAAGGCAATCGTCTTGAGCTTATGGTTACACGCAAGAGATGACAAATTGATAATAATTGCCAAACTAATCAAACTAATAATTATCAAACATAGAAATGAAAAGTTTCAGGAATACTTGCCTCGATTTTCGAGGTACTTGCGCATGCGACGCTGTTTCCGGATGTCGCAGAATTCCATAATGGAGGAATCGGTAGCGGGTGGGTTTCCGCGTTTGTGATTCTCTCTCTCGATCGCTTTGGAATCGGAAACTCGTAAATTCGAACGCCAACGGTTTACAGCCTCGGCCACGTTGCACACCCCCTTCGATGCAACGATCTCGTTCGTGCGGCTTTTCGCGCGTTGCACGTTCCGCTCGTCGATACGGTAACTTTTAACCCGAATTTGCGGTTCTTCCGGCGACTCCGTCGAATTTCCCGGGGAATTGAGCGCGTGTTTCAGCGCGACATCGCGCTTTCGTTACCTTGTTTCCAGCCGTTCCTTTGTAAAATGGAAGCGACACCGTTCAAACGGCGGCAAAGAGAGCAACGGCAAAAAGCACAATTGAAACCGGGCCGAGAGGGTTGAAACGTTTCTTTTTTTTTTTTTTTTTTTTGCGAATCGACAAACACGAAAGTGGAACGACGTGAAAGATGGATCTTTCAATTACGATTCTCGTTCTCTGAATTTTAATTGAACTTGTGTATCACCGTCAAATTTTTATACACGAAAACGTAGAAATATTTCATCGGAGTATCGTTTGTTCATTTTTCGCTCGTACGGAGTATTTCACAACGTGTCCGACGCCAGTTGATCGATACGTAGCGTGCATTACACGTGCGTAATATTGGCACAGAAAAAGCATGCAAGATCTTGGCCGTGCCTAGTTGCAATATGAACTACGTATGAAGGTTTGAAGTTGTCACGTATTTAATCCCTTGACATACAATGACATCTGGAAGACGTCGTGCGTTCTCTAGAAGACTATTGAATCATTAATTTCTTATTAAATTTGTTTACAAGTATTTATTTGTTTACAAGTGTTTGTGACACTTTACAGTATAAATTACATCCGTCGAGTTTACACAAATCATTTTTTGGCATCATATCGAGTTTCATTTGATTCGCACGTCAAGGGGGTTGAAAACTGTCGTATCATACCTCCTTAACTTCCTGCGCTTGAATGACGTGCCATAACTCATAAATATAATCCAGGCGTAACAAATAATGAATTTATTACTTTCTAGTAATTTCCACCCTTATCGTAACAGTGAACTTATCACTTCGACGAGTTCAAAAAAAAGAAGCGACGAATTACTATACATATACGGCTTGATCGCGAAACTGTAATAAACCGAGGTTGCCAGCGGTTCAAGTTAAAGAAGAGTGGATAATAAAATTCACCCGTTAGAATAAACTCACCCCCACCGTCGTCACCGAGATCCCGGAGATTACCTTCCCTTCGAACGAACTCGTATTGTTTACGAACGTCTCGACTGTTCGCGCCGCGAGAGAGGGTAACTACCCCTCGAAACCAATCCCCTCCCCCGCGGCCACCGCCATTATTTACGCCTGGCTCGTCGACGGATATACTACTTTACGAACTTGAACGAACTTCTGACGGAAACCACGGCGGCCGCGGCAAACGCGGGAATTTATGGATTTTGTTCGCTCGCTCGTACTTCTTTCGGCCGGGCCGGCGCTTTGATTTATACGGCGACCGGTGACGATATCGCCGCGCGAGGTGTCGTGTCGTTGAGAGGCTCGTTTCATCAATTTCGCCGATGGGACCGTCGGCTCGTGTTTTGTCTCGGAAGCTTGTCTTTTTTTTTTTTTCTTTTTTTTTTCATCTTTCGATCGAAAAATCGGCCGCAACGCAAATTCAAATATTATAATAAATATTATAAGAAAATCGTTGGCTCCGTGCTGCGGGTTTCATTCCCGTGAAGAATCGGTGAACTTCATCAATCACACAAGTTACACCGCGTTCCGCAAACGAATTAACTTTTTAATTTCATAATCGTTGCAATCGCCGTACCTTAAAATATTCCTTAAACGCCAAGGAACACAGGGGACGATTTAATCGGGCTAGGCGTCGCAGGATTAAGGACAAGGACAGTTTAATCGGTATTTCATCAGGGAATCCCGCTTTATCCAGCGGCAGGTTTCCTTGTTTACATCGATACCGAGCAAACTCCCGTTCAGTTCGTTGGCCCGTGCTCGACGATCCTCCTCTCTTTCTCTCCGGGCCGGGCATCTCGACTAAATATCCCGTTAACGAAGGTAACCTCGCGTCCCGTAATCGATAAACGTCCGAACGATTGAAACCGAACGATTCACGGGGACCAACCAACTATCCTTCCCCAGTCTCCAAGTATCCGACAACCGTCCCCTTACGCCGCTTCCGTTGTAACGGAGTCCTCCGGCTTCGCTCCGACTACATGTGTTTGCCCTACAGCTGTACACAGTTGTCGCTGTGACTATTCGCGCGTGACTAGCTCTGTCGTAGACGAGACTTAATTAAATCGGCTGCTGCTAACTAACATAATCATAGCGCGCGTGGCTCCCGATAACCAAATAGCGGCTAGATGCTCGCGCCGAGGGTAAGCACCCGCGGGTACCGAGGGTAATTAGTTAATGTAGCATTGGCCGACGACGATGTGCATCGCTGACGATCGTGTCTGCAGCTACCAGCCGGAACGGCGGGAAACACGACTCGGCTAGACGAGGTTAATTTCCAGCGGAGGCATTCGAGTTCGTTAATAAATCAGACAGCGGCAACCGGCCCGCCTCGCGGCAGACGGTACAAACATCCCCGCGATGCTGCTTAATCGATCGGCCGGCTTAATGACTGCGATGCGTTTCGGTTGATGGGGATCCCGGGATCCCGACGATGTCGGAGACGTCGTCCTAATCTGAAGCGGAGCCGTTTAAACGCCGTGGTGGAACGCTGATCGACGGCCGCTTAAGGAGCCGTGATTTCTGATAGATTTGCTAAATTGCGAGCGATTCGATGGTGAACACCGTCGGGAAGCTTGCCAACCTGTCACGGATTCCGCCATCGCGGATCAATCTTGGAAAACTGTCGTTCCGAGTCTCTTCAACTGTCGTTGATCCAACTGTCGACTGATCGACGAGTCGGTTGAGAGGTAACTTGATTTTATTGCTATGTAAAACAGAAAGTCTTTTACTCAGGTACGATCTCGTACCTTTGCACGATATTTCGTGGGTGCGATTGACAAGCTGGTTTAGATTTTTCGTTGGAACGCTGGAAGAGTTAAAATTTATATTGGGTTTCATTCTCGCGGTAAGCGGTAATCTTTTTGTGTTTCCGACAAAGTAGTGCTTCTAACACTGTCAAACATTAATCGTTGACACTTTGGAAGGTCAGTTAAAAGAAAGCTTATTAAAGTTTGGATTTTTTTTTTCTTTTTGGTTTAATCTGGCTGTGAAAAGCAACGAGAAGACGTGTGTATTTTTCCGAGCAAATATGCTTTTTTTAATTCTGAAAAATGAAACAGTGAATTTTAGGAGAAATTATACAATTTTACATACAATTGTCCGCAAGATGAAAAAAAGCCACACGAAATAATGGACAATGTGTTATTGAATAAAATTTTCGTTATTTACAAAAAGGTGTCCATTATTTTATAAAAAATGCAATATCACTCGTGGAACAATATCTACAAAATCAAGCCATTTCGCGTATTGTTTCATGTTGGCCAACCCGTTTGCGTCACAACTTAAATTACACATTATATAGCTTATCAAATCTCATTTTAAATATTTACTATTCAATGAAATATCTTTCAAAGAATATTTTACGTAATATTATATGGGAAGCTCATGATCTGATCGGTGTAAGTTACTTTTGATTAAAAACAATTTATGCTATGAAAACTCCCTTCAATCGACAGAATAATTGTTATTATATCATATCATTGTAATATAATTATCAGAATATAATAACCAAAAGTATTAAAAACATTATCAAAACATATAGATCCTCAGAAATAATAACTAAATTGTTTCATCGGCTAACAATTTTAATAAAAAAAAAAATAAATTTGCGTGATACAAGCAGTTTTTTAATAACAAGTCACTCACGCTAAATATATTGATTAATATAAAGTATTCATACATTCCTATATATTAATAAATACAAGCCTGTATAAGACTTTTAATCGCAGGTCGCGAATTTTTATTTCTGCCGAATATTTCGCTTCGCGATGAATGGATTGATGAACAGGTATCATAGAAACCTCGGGCGCTAAATTTTACAAATTCTACAGCTTCGAACGTTTTGATTTGAGCCCGAACGCGAGTGTTATATAAATACGGATTGAGCTTGAAGCAACATTCAACGCGCAGCTAATGAAAGAATTTATGGCGGTCGATCTTGTCGAATGGGACAAGGGAGATTCGAGCCAGGTCACGTTTTACGTTGATCCTGCTAGCAGAGATTTTCTATGTGCGTCCGAGTCTCTATAATCTCTGGCGAATACACCGGTCGACGTTTTCGTTCTTTACGAGCTGCCTCGATCGAAACGGCGAATTATTTGTCGCTCGAAGCGCTGTGTCGCTCGTTAGAACGCGAGTCGAGAGTTGTCGCTTCGCAACGGAATGTAACGGGAAGCTTAACTGATAAGAGGGTTACGTAAGTGAAACGATATTAGAAGCATAATTCACCGTGTAATATTGACCCCACGTGGTTAAACGTTAACGTACTCCCAGCAGTGTACTTTTGCCAACGGGCGCTGTTGGTTGCGGTTCTAAATATTAGTTTCCAACTCGTTCCGCCCGACGACGGTGTATCGAAGAAAACGAGAACGAGTTTGTGCGTTGTAAAACGCACGACGACGACGAGGAAAATAGAGAGAGAGAGAGAGAGAGAGAGAGAGAGATCTAATTAACTATGATTGACGGGCAATTTATTCTGTTTGCACAATCCGAGGCGGCGCCGTCAATCACAACAGGCGTGTAACAGTCGCCTTTATTTTACTGTGAAACGCCACACGCCACACGGGATCAATATTACGAAGGGTATGTCCATTGTTAGACGGCCTATGGGTCTTGCATCGCGTCAAAGGGCGCATTTAATTAGCACCTATCGCGCCCCTCGATGCATCAGATCCCGCAACGCTTGTTTGATTACGCAGTCGCGATACCCACGACTAGCTAGTGGAACGACAAGGTAATTGCAAACGGTTGCAGCGGTTTGAAAAATCGTCGGCGATGAAAGCGATCAGAATTCGCGAAAGGCAGGGTCGTTAAGCCGTGTGTGTCTGTCAGCTCTGTAGGATACTCGTTTTTGTCGTAGATTTCTTTATCGACTCTTCCGCGGGAGATGGTAATCTCTCTCTCTCTCTCTCTCTCTCTCTCTCTCTCCCGCGTTCTGAATTTCACTCCACGAACCAAAGGAAGGGCGAATCGAAAGTAAATAACGCGAGTGTATCGCGCGATCGACGTATCAACGAAAGATAAGGCGAGATAAGGGGAGACCGGATGTGGGAAACGAAAGACTCAAGCGAGTGTCTGCGAAGGTAACTACGTAGATTTTGGGACTTTCAAACGATAGTTTCAAACTATCGTAATCAACTCGTCCTTCTTTCTTAAAGTTTCTCGTTCTCGGGGCAGAAATCGTGGAACATAACGAGGAGTAGAAATCCCTAAAAGTCGGAAACATCGGGCGACGAGGAGGAAACGAGTCACGTCGGATGGAGTGTTTTGCTTTCCTGTTGCTCGATCGATGGCTCGAACAGTGTCTCCTGGACGTGGGACGTCGACTCTTACAAAAGATACGACAAATAAGAGTGACAAAGGCGTCGCGAGGCACCGTGTACACCGTGCGCGCGGCAATGCCGACAGCGCGCGATCAGACCGGTTTGACGTTCCCCTGTGGAATACGTGGTTGAATTTCATTCTGCTACGTGACGTTTTCTGTTTCCGCCTATTGTAAACGCTCCGTTCCGTATCGCGTTCAGAAGGCGCGGCTCGGTCACTCGGATTCTTAGTCTTGCACTATCGGCTCGAAAATTCATGGTCGTTCCACGATTGAAAAATCCACGCGATCGGGCGTGTGTGTATGTGTGTGTCGCGGAAAGAAAAACTTCACATTTCGAAAGAGGTATCCGAGACAATTTCTCCCGGCTTCTCTGCTCGCTTTAATAAGGGAATCGGCCAGACGTTGCGAGGCTGTTTACCGCGATTTGGTATTCTTATCTCAATAATGTTCCTTATTTGCGCAATATGGTAAAACGGCGGCCAGAGAGAGGCGTGCCCAGAAAGTTTTCATTTCCTCCGTCGCCGAGGAGAAATACGATTGTATCTTTGAGTAGGCGAGTAAAAAAGAATTTCATTTCCTCTCGTAAACCGCCCCCCTACCCTCTCTCTCTTTCTCCCCCTTTTCTCCCCCCCCCCATCTACCCACCCCCGGGGACAAGGAAAGCTATGATATATGCCTGCGCGCGGCGGAAACAAGTTTCTTTGAGCGAACTTACGGGGCTGAATCTGGGCCAGCCGGTATCGCGTTCGGCACAGATTTCAGAAAAACGTACGTAAGAAAGGGGAAGAAAGACGACGGATGCGTCCTTTGGAACGCTTCTTGCACAGTTTGCTACTTAACTGAGGTAAATGGGAACTCGGCGGCGTACGTGGAGATCTCCTTTTGTCTCCTGCCGTTGCAAGCTTCGTCGAGAGATTAACGAAATTAAAGAAACCGAATCGTCGAGAGAATTTTTGAGACACTATAGTTCAAATGGAGTCCAAACTTAAACCTGTTTGGATTACCCGCGACGACGATTCGGAATACCAACTGCAAAAACGGACGCCGTTTAAATAAAATAGCCCTGACGGAACGTCCATTCAAGATTCAAGAAAACGCAATTTATCCTTTCATTCAGGGAACCTACACCATCGTTCGAGTTCGTTTCAATTTTAATATCCGTCATCCCGCGGCAGTAACGCGATCGCGGAACCGATATTACCGCGAGGTAGTTCGGCGAATATAATTCAACTAGTCCATTCCGCGGCGCGGTAACTCGTAGCCAACGGCGAAGAAAAGAGAGGCGCGAGGATAGCTGCAGTCCCCCCTCCCATGGAGTTCTGTAAAACGTAAACGACGAAGGTAACGAGGATGGAGGCGGTGTGGAGCGCGTCTGGCCTGCGAAAGAAACGCAAGAAGTAGGAGAGAGAGGTCGAGGTTTCAGCGAACATCTGCCAAGCAGGCTGATTTCCAGCCGACGATAAGACGGCTGGAAACGCGGCCGAGCCGGCACACACAACCGCGCCGGAATTCATTAGTTAATCCTGCACGGGCAGCGCCATTTTCCATGGACCCTCCTCGTTTCGCAGAGCTCGCGAGCGCCGCGTCGGGGATTGTTGTCGTTGAAGAATTCAACGCGACGTTGCCCGCGTTTCGAATGGAAGAGGGAAAAATGTTTCCTAAGGACGGCCCGGGGGCGCGCGAAAGCGCGATCTTGAGGGAAGGTTGCCCTCCTCGAGCGTGTCTTCGCCCCGAGAGTGTGATCAATTGTCCGTCGTGCCAACGAAATTCGTCACGTGAAGGATGCACGTGAATCGACAACGCTATTTGCTTCATTCTCCGGTAAATATTGCTTATCTCTGAAAAGAGAGAAAAAGAAACGAACGGAAAAGAAATGAAAAGAAGACTGAATGGAGAGACTGTCGGACGAGTTACGTCTCTCGTAAATGGAGTTTACTCGTTTCGCGATAACGCGGCAAGGGGCGCGATAACATTGATAGTCTCGCGCTTATTACGTGACAACGTACACGTTGCATAACGTGCGATTTTCACCGCGCGTAGAACGGGAAATAGAATATTCGACTCCTCGTCCGACGATCTTATCGATGATTTCAGCGTCGTCGATCGATCGAATTCTCGAACGCGTTCAAAGCGATCCGAAAAACGAGTGCGTGCGTACATACGTATCCAGCTAGCCTGCAGGCGGTCTCTTAACAAGCTGTTTCGTTCGTCTCTCACGTACGAGTCGCTCGTAGGTATTCGCGAGGCCCGCAATCGGCTCGCCGCGAGTGCAAGCGCGTAGTACATCAATATGAGGATCGCGAGAAGAGATGCGTTTGGGCGCGACCGCGTGCCGCGACCGATGCTCCGCGCATGCGTCGCATTCCCGTTCCGTCTGTCTCTGTCGCACGCGCAGCGCGTGCGTGCTCCTCTTCCTCGCTCTTGCTCTCTTTCACTGCTCGACCAGACACTGGTGGGGATGGTCGACGTCGGTTGAAGTTCGCGGGGCGACGCGAGGGGCGAGCCTCGCGGCCGAATAGTGGGGAGGAAAGGGTCGCAGGGGCCGAAGGAGAAGCGCGTGCATGTCTGTGGAGGGGGGCGGCGGAAGGGCCGGAGAGTCCGGCGGTTGAGTGAGGCTGCTGGTGGGGGGACCCCGCTTGTCGGGCGATGCCACTCAACCGAATCCCCGCTCTGTCCTCGCGGCAGTCTGACGCCGGTCGCGCAGTCAGCATGGCTGGATTTTCTCGCAGTTTTTCGCCGGTTCTACCGTGTTCTACAGGCGAGCGCAGTCGGTCGTGTACTCGCGTCGCGGTGGTGCGTGCCGTCTGAGTGTGATCGTCGTCGTCGTTGTCGTCGTGGTCGTCGTGGTCGGAACTGTTCGAGACGATCGTGCGTCGGTGAACGCGTGCCTTTCCGACCGAGGGGAATCGAGAGCCGAGAACGAGCGCGAGCGAAAGAGACGCCAGACACACTCGAACCTAACCTCCAAAGACAAAGATGAGCCGAGACGTAGCTCTGCTGGTTTCGCGGTCGCGGTGACGCAGACTCTCGTCTATTTCTCGTATCGTTTGCAGCTCGTACCTCGTGGCATTTATCGAGACGGATAATGTGCCTGGTTGTCGCGTTCTCTTCTTGGTTCATTGTCTCGGTGTTGCGCGTAATATCGCGGTTCTCGTCGTGATCGCGCCTAAAGTGCCTCGCGTGACAGCCGTGCGTGCGGAGGAACGAGACGAGGACGGAGACCGCGAAAAGAACAAAAGAGAAACGGAGAAACCACTGTGCGTCCTGGTGTGAACGATTCGGTAACATTCCGGTCCCCGTGTTAACGTGCGAGAGGAACAGAGAATCTTTGGAGCAGGAAGGCATCCGGTGAAAACAGTGAAGAAAGAGAAGAGAAAGGACGTCTTGGCCATCGACGAACAAATCTTCACACTCAACAACGAGATAAATATTTCTCAGAAAACTGTTTCGTCGTACGTTGCTCGTTGGTGTATTTGTTTTGGAGTAGCGCCTCAACCATTCGTTTCCACGAATCGACTGTTTCCCTTCGCCGGTAAGTCGTAAAGCTATTCATCGTTGTCCTCTGTCATTGTTGACTGCGAGAGTTACAAAGAGTGAAAAGAAGAAAAAGGAAAATGGTAGTATCGATGGGGGGAATGTTTCCGCGTTTCGCTCGTGACAGAGAGGATCGCCTGCTGAGACGTCTTTACACTTTATGTACGACGTCTGGCCGTCGGCGTAATTCTCGCTCGGCAAAAAGAGACGCGAGCCATGTGTGTACGTCGGCCCGGCCGGAGTGTAAACAAGCGCGGTCCTTTTAAATGTCTACATATCGTGCTCCGTTGTTATCTGTCTGACGCAATTTCGTCCCGGTTTCCTCGTTGAAATTTATTCCCAGAAATTATGAGCGCGTGTCGAGCTCTCTCTCTCTCTTTCTCTCTCTCTCGGTAGTTGGCCTTTGTGATCGTTTGAATATTCCTGGGGGCTTAACTCTTCCCAGCTCCAAATCCCGTTCGGCATTCTATTTCAAGTGGTTCACATTCAATAAGGTATTTCCGATGGTTGTTTTACAATTTAATTGTACTTCCGTATCTTCGTTAACTGTGGCATACGTCTACATTTGTGGCAACGTATTGTTGTTGGATTAATACCTATCGTTCGTTGTCAATTTGTTTGTGTAAATAATCCTACCGACAGTATTACAGTTTAATTTGAATCTTATTTAACCTCTTGCGGTGGAATGACGCACGTCGAGAATTGTTTGTCTCAAAGTTGCAATATTTTCTGAGTTTTAAGAATACTTTGAGTATAACGCAGGGAAAACTTATAGTAATAAATTATAATAATTTATAGTATGTCGCTAATGACCTCGCTGTCGATGCGACATTAAAGAAAAATAGAAGAAGAAGAAGAAGAAGTAATAAATTTATATTTATAGTATATTTATAGTAATAAATTTATTACTTCTCAATTTCCATCCAATGATATCATATCGACGAGTTCAAAAAGAAAGCGATTATTAAGCGAAATTATTGTATACTGTTTGGTCACTCGTTATGGTCCGCAATCGGTTGCCAGCGCAAGTGGTTAACGCAGAATTGTCATTCATTGCAATTATTTTTACGAAGGACTTTCGCTACGAAAATTTTCAACACTCGTTTATGGTAATATAAATTAGTAGTCAGATTTAATAATACTAGTAAAAAAAAAGTTGATCGCGTGAAAAATATCTTTTTATGCAAACGGAATATTCATGAATTATTGTACGTTTATTACAAAAATGCAGATTAGATTTGGTAATCAGGTTCATAATAAATACTCGTACATAGTTCATTCTTTTTTTCGCAAAAGAAAAACAACTACGTTGTTGCATTTGATTTTTTTATAATTAGACCAGGAAAACCTTGGAAACCGCGACGCGTATGATCGCGATCACGTGTTTAATATTCACAATCGTTTATTTGAAAACGCGTGACTGAACTAGCAAGAAAACGGATTGCATCTCGTTGCATCAGTCTTTATTATTCTGAAATTACGTATTGGATAATGTGCGCAACAGTTCGATTAGTTCGCAGAAAAATATAGTTATGCAAAAGAATTGGTAATACAATGCCACGCGTGTGTCGCATAGATTATCGCTGCCTCGTAGATAGAACTTATCGCTCGAATTACGAACTTACATGTAATTCTCATGGCCGCGAAATCCCTACACGTGTTGAAATGTTCAGGTATCGAAATCTGAGGCTCGAGATATCGTAATCAAATGTGCAAAATCTTTCGTTCACGGTGGTGAAATTGGAATTTCGTTTACTCGTTCTTATTACGTGCCTGTAAATGATAAATTGAAATACGTACAGTTTACGGAGAGATATAATTTCAGGATTTTTAATAACGTTTTAATAACGTTTGAAATGAAAGGATCGTCGAAAGATAAAGCGTACAGAAATATTTGGTATTTGACCTATCTTCTTTTACATTTTTGCATTGTAATGCGGGTAATTCTTACGTTGTGAATCGGAGTTAAATTATTCACAAAAATGACGCCGCAATAGCGTTTGTAAAGCTTGTGAAATTGAAGATTTATTGAAGCGAGGATATAATTACACGCGGCAGTGATCATCCATTAAAAAAGCGCAGCGATATAAAGAGTAGATAAATTTATGTGTACACGTTCGTTCCAGCCATCAATTTTACCTCTGAACGATTGCCATTTTCTTCCACGTTTGCTCGTATCTTTCCCTCGGATGGATTAAAGCTAAAGAGAAATAGTTGGAGGAAGAATAACGAAGCGATTGACGATCTCTTCGCCTCGTTGTCTCATTTTTTTTTCGCCAATTTGTCACAAAACTCCCGAACGCCCACGCTTTTTGTTAATAAAATCCAATGAGTCCAACTTCTCTCTCTAATTTTTCGTTCGATGGTTGTTTCAATATTTTCTGAATCCCAAAAACTACCGCCCATTTGTTCCACGCCTAGGCAATGAAAGCCTAAAAACCGAGTTTTCCAAGTGTTCGAAGCGGCGAAGAAAGAAAGCCAAAGGTGACAGGGAAATTTAAGGTTTTATGGAAAACCGAGTTTGCCTGTTTCTTCCATCGGCGTACGAACGGAGTACGAAAACCTATTTCTCCGAAAGCGTATTTCTTAGAAATTGTTTCCCTTTCCCTGTGATTCGAAAACCAAGAAAAATATCCGGGAGAAACCTGCCGTTTTGTAGAACTACCGACGGCTAAAGTATAATATTCATGGCAAAGAAATTAAAGTGCAATGTACAAGGAAAGATTGATAATACATTTATTTTATTAAAAATCATCGAATGTCAAAAAATATATAAAATATCCATAGAAAATTATAAATTGATCATTTGAACCAACTGTGTCAGAAGCTTTAGCATTAAAACTCGCATCTGCGTGAAACGTAGACTTTCCTTTTTGAATCATAGCACTGTAATCTCGTTTGCTCGTTGTCTCTGAGCAAAGAGACAAATAGCAACGGTGCGTCGTACGATCCGCAATTATTAAATCTCCGATCAGTCACTGGTATCCGAGCATCGATCCATTAAAGAAAACCAGCTCTTTGAAAAAAAAAAAAAGAAAGAAAACAAAAGAGAGGAAAAGGACTGAGAGATAAAAAGAAAAAAAAAAAATTCACCGTGGAACAACGTTCCGCGTAACGCGGTTCAATTGAACGTAATAACGCGATGCTCGGAGCCATTATCTGCTAGAAACACGGATATTAATTTCGTTATTAGACCCTCTAGCCTGGCCTCGGCTCTTTCTCCCGTTTTCTTCAGGTTGTTGCCACGTTTTTAAGGTCAGACGTTTCTTTCCCTTTTTTTTTTTTTTTTCTTTTTTCACCCAGCCGAGATGTCCGTTCATTAACGAGGGAACGGTTTCACGATGGCCGTTTTGTATTTTTCATGGAAAAGTAGAATGAGGAGGGGATGGTGGTGGTGGTAGTGATGGTAGAGTCTTTGAACGTCGAGATTAAAGAGTTTCGTTGCATTCGTTGCCGGGGCCCTTGGCAGGCTCCTTTTACGAGCGTCGCGAGACGTCGCGCTGCCACGCGAAAATGACAATCTGAATGCGAAATTAGGCGTGCGACGCTTTAATGCGGGACACACGCTATGTCTTCGGCTATGAAAGATGCATCAGAAGAACCGGGCATAGAAAACTCTCCGGGCTCGGCGCTGTGTGCGTGCGCGTCTGTGTAAAAAAGACCAGAGAGGCAGAGCCGAACGTATGCGTGCTCTCTCTCTCTCTCTCTCTCTCTCTCTCTCTCTCTCTTTCTCTCTTCTATTTCTTTTATGGGTGGAAAAATCGCGGAAAAATCGACGAAGCACCGTTCGTGGAAGCTTCTTTGGCCTTTTGTTGGCCTCTCGAGTGTGTCTGAGGAGCGTGTCGAAGTTTACGCTCAGGTTTACGCCAGTCGATTTTTGTTACGCCCAGTCGTAGCTAGCCGGCCTGGTATGCCCTGCTGCCTCTCGTTCCGGGCAACGTCGAGGTGTGTTTTCAGGTGTCGTTTGTTTAAGTTACACGGCTCTTAGCTGTTGATCTAACTGCGAGATGCGAAGGTCCCTAGAAATTCCCCGATAGCTCCACCACCGACGGAGCCGTAAAAGCTTCAAATCTGGTTCTCCAGCACTGTTGTCTTTCATCGTTGCTTCTTACCTGAGCAACGGCGACATCGAGGAACGATATCCTTGAAATCCTGTTCGTCGCAGGCTACAATTTGGTAGTCCTTTCTCTGCGAAAACAGTAAACTGTTGTATTTACCGTATTTTGCAAGTGAACAATTCTAGATTCGGATTTTAAATTTGCCATAACGTTGTTACGTTGTAAGGGTGGAATATTACGGAACTTTTATTCAAACGAGACGAGACTCCACTCGATAACAAATGTTGCAATGCTGGCTAAAATCTGCCTGCGGATCCTTTGGTCCCTGGCCAAAGTACCTTGTGGCAAATTCTAAACAACGTTGTATACTCGCATCAATCTTCGAGATTATTTCTCTCAAATCTAAATCAAAAAAAAAAGAAAAGAAAAAAAAAAAGAAAAGAAAAGAAAATATTCCATCCAGATTCAAAGAACAAGACCCGAACGGCGTGTCAAAAACTTTCTGAACAGTGAAATTTAACCAATCGGAGCGGCGGAAACGGGTGTAAAAGTCGATCGGAGAAGTTCGGTCGGTTCGAAGGCCATTCTCGGGGTGGTTAGGTCGGCTTTAAACAGCGCTCGCCTTTAATGCAGCCTCGGCCCGGGATCTACACTACGCGGCGATGTAGTAAAAATTCCACATCTGCGGGATGGAGGGTGGATCTGGTCGGAGAGAGAGAATGCTAATAGCAAGGCGCGGAAGGGAACTTTAAGACATCGTTTGTAGCCGGGAAGGGACGTTCTAGGCACGGTATTAAATCTATTTCCCTTCTGTTCCCCCCTCCCTCCCCCTTCCTCCCTCCCCCCTCGCGAAGTAACGACGCGGAAGTACCATCAAAGATTCAGTGGCTTTCGAATCATCCCCGAAATAGATGATACGTACGAGACAAAACGCGAGACGTTAACTACCACCTTTGCGGCCTTTTGCGGCACCCTTTCGCAATTTGTTCCCGTGAATATAAAGCAGCTTGTTAATAATAACGCGCGTATAAATGCGCGGTACAGAAACACAGTTCCTTGTTCTGAGAAATCCTTTTAAAAACCTGAAAAGTATCTTTTCTTCGTTCTTTCTCGTCTCTTTGATGAATGTTTTCACTGATAATTGAAGGAGTTAGTTCTGCATTTTTTTTCTTTTCTATCTAGGTTTTTGAAACACAGAATTTCGCAGAATTTGAAACGATTTTTTTCCGTGAATCGTGAAAATTTTCCTCCCATCTCTCTGATTTGTGCGTTGAAATAACAGTGTCTTATTATTAATTCAATCATTAATTTAAGCAGCATTCATTTTCGCAAAAAATGAGAGGAAAAAGTCATCGACGAGTTTTTCCAATGGCGTGTTTAATACGTCCGGCCACGATCGTCGAACGATATTTTTTTTTTCCTCGCTTGTCGTTTTACAAGCGTTTCAGATCTTATTTGTTTATCGCTCGCGTTTTAATGAACCAACGGGAGCCGGCCGTTCGCTTCATAGGATTTTCCCCCGGGTGGCTACAGAAATTCGCGCTCGAATTGATACTGTTCCACTTGTTTTTGCGCCGCATCACCCGGTATAGTTAACAAAAACAAGAGAACGGAGTGGCGGCTATAAAACGAGCTACGTGCGCGCAAAGTTTGCCGTGGCAGAACGTCGTCCGGCAACGGATTCAATTTGACGGAACTGAAATTCTAGCCAAAAGCAAAGCTTGCCACGGCAAGCCAACAAGAAAAGAAAATACGTACGTGTATCGCCAGGAATGCGAAAGTATTTCAACTTCCAGCTCGCCGCAGGGGAAACTCTTGCCCCCGTATCGAAATTGCACAAATTTTGAAATTTTATCAACTCAACTGGTCACGATTACATTGGTGCATAAAAGTTACGAGATATTCACTGCAGTGATACATATATTTGTATGTTAAAGTACTTGAAACTTTGTATAAATACGGCAAAAGTTCGTGAACTAGTAATTAACATAATTTTTCTTATAAAACAGACTAAATAGAATAACTTTATATTTGTTATTTACCATTTCTTAATTAATGAAAATGAAAATTTCATAGCTGCATTGCATTTTATACGTCTTTTAACAGTTTATCTGGTTTTACTCACCCTTGTGAGGCAAAACAGGGGAGATATTACACTTCCAGAAAATTTTATTTTTCTGTGAGTCGTACAATTTTTTCCAAAAAGTTTGGTCGTTTTCTTATTGTATAAGAGATTTAGCTTCATCCGAATTTTTCTTTTTTTTTTGCTACCTAATATTTTGTTACGAGCTAAATACATTAAGTACCCGGTTTCACCCTACTTTCGCCTGTAATATACAGAGTGTTTCGTAACTTGTGGAATCCACTTCGGGAGCTGATTGTACGCCTAAAAATAATGAAAAAAAGTCATATAAATATATGTCCCATCTGTCTTCGTTTATGAGATATAATGAATTTTCTGTTTTAATTACTTTTACAAAAGATGCTCGAAATGACCAGCTTGCATTTGAAGACAAGCCTGCACGCGTCTTGTCATTCATCTGGTTACTCTCTCTATCATTCCTGCTGTTTCTCGAATTTGTCGAAAGCCTTACTCTACTCTATTTCGTAGTATTTCAGCATTTTCAATCGATGTTGCGTATACAATAGATTTTAAATGTCCCCCACAAATGAAAATCTAACGGATTCAAATCCGGGGAACGAGCAGACCATGCAATAGGACCTTCACGACCAATCCATTTATTTGCATTTATTTGCAAAGTTTCGGTAAGTCCTTGTACTCGCTGAAAATGGTACGAGTATAATTGCTGTTCTCGCAAAATTCTCCACACTGTCACGTATGCCGCAGTTTCCATTCTTGCTATTCTTCGAGTACTGTCTTCAGTATTCCTTTCAACATGATGGAGGACACGCTCTTAAAATTTCTATTAATCGGTCTACTAGTGTGTGAACTTCTTCTCTGGAAGCAACCAGTCTCTCGTAGAAGTTCGTGTGTTCTTTGAAATGTTTTCTTGTTTGATATACGCCGATTGGGAAAATATTCCGAGTATAAACGTTTTGCTTCACTTGCATTACACATAGCGAGAGCCGACACATCAGATGCATATCTGTCATTTCTAAAGTAGAACAATGTTCCATTATCGCTTCAAACACGATCTTAAACGACATGCATTACGATTATTAGTAAGAACTGAACTGATTTAGAGAGTATTGCGAAATTTGCTGAATCTTCAAACGAAAGTCGCACGAAAGATATCAAGTAAGTATTATTTGTAAACAGTGCGAATTCTTGCTTACGAACTATTGCTGTCTACGGAAAGAGAGGTCGGACAGAGAGTTTGCTCTGTTTATAAAATTCATTATATCTCATAAACGACATACATTTATATATTTATATTTTTTTCATTATTTTTAGGCGTACAATCAGCTCCCGAAGTGCGTCCCACTATATTATACTGGTTGTTACGAAACAGCCTTTATAATATATTCGTGAAAGGAATTCGAATAATTTCGTGGATCGATTCTTCGTTAACTATATACTTCGTTATATTTATTCTAGCGCGTTGTCGATATTTAGAAGGTTTATCCAGAATTTAGTAGAAGTATCGATCAACGGCACGGCAATAAAGAGAATCGTGGACACAGTCGAATTTACTATTTGCACACGTGGGATCAAAGTTTTATTTTAATATGCTTGCCCGGTGTATCCCGAACGGAAGTCGCAACTACCGGCGAAATCAATTTCGAAATGAAAACCGTTTGCGTCGCGACGCCTGCAGCGTCGCCGAAATCCAAACACTCGCGATCGCTGTTCTAAAACGCAAACTTCGCCCGTTTAATAGAAAACGAAGGGAAAAGTCCGGGGGCGACCTTACTCCGTCGCGAACCAATTTTCCATCGGGATTGCGAGCCGGGAAGATTCGCCGTTTTTCTCTCGCAAACAAACGAAATTGCAATTGGCGTGCACGACGCGACAAATGGGTACGCGTTCAAACGTACTTGCAGCGAGAGCTGATCTTTCGAAGTAAGAACGAACGAACCTTGAATATCTCTCTTTCACGAACGATTAGATGAGCGATCGTCGAATCCATCGAACGCGACCCTATTAACACTGAACGCCTTGTTAAATGGCCGGTTTAACTATCTAATTTGAAATTCTGCATTCGTTATTACTTGTTTGCTCGTCTAAAACCGGAGGCTGAACTTTTGTACCCTACGTGCCAATTTTTTTTCTCGAAGTGAGCTTCGATGGACTGATAAATTATTTTAACAACAAGAATTATTTTATTATACAGTTACTTTATTATTTTTATAACTTTATTATTTATATAATTATTATATTATATAGTTATTTAAAAAAAAAAAAAAAAACAAGAACGCATTTATAAATAGTATATATGTAGGAAGGACATTAGAAAAAAAAATAACTCGCCTTTTAATGAGATTTATTTCACGTTTTTCCTTCAATGTGAACTGTTTTGTATGCATTTTTATCATCTAAAAGTCACTTTGCGCGTCGTTTCCTATATTAATAATCTTGTGAAAGGAGAATTTGTATTTTGTCATCGGTCGTCAGACTGCTAGGACAACAGGTATATATAAAGTGTCGGTGTAACACGTTTAGCGTTAAACTCGTTAGTTTGAATCACCCTAACGCAACCGAGACTCCGTGCAAGAGCCCGAGAGAAAGCGAAAAGCAAGAAGCATTTATTTCGCCTGGCCTAGTGACCAATAAGCGAGCCTAGACGGCGACGTTCTTAATGCGATATTCGTGCCAGCGTCACCGTGAATTACGTTCGACCCCGATAACCTCGCCTCCGGTCGCGTTCGTTCTCAATGAAAGGCGACGGGCGAACGCTCGCGATCCGCGTAACGAGTTCCTCTAACTCTTGATGGCTTGGTGGATCTTGGGATAGTTGGGATCGATATAGCTGGGCGCATTCCACACTATCGACCTTAATCCTTCGCGAGCAACTCTCGTCACCCGAGACAAACGGGATTTATCGAATGAAATGCGAAATTGAACGGTGGGGAAATATGAAATGCAAACTTGATGGATGGAAGTTGAGGATATGAAATGAAATAATGAGCGTGGAATCGTGACGTTTTTTCATGCGCGTGTTGGTTTGTAATTTCCATTGAAAAATGTGTTTGCGTTTATAGGGTGGGCCGAAAGTTTTTTCCCCGCATATTTTTTTTTTTTTTTTAACAAAACATGAAAATGCGAGGAAAAATTAATTTTATTGACTTGAAATTAAATTCAGGTGTTCAAACGTGATCTTTTTCGTTACGTCTTGAAAATTATTTCTTTCTAATCGGTTGATCGCCGAAGCGTTCACAAATTAATTAAAAGATAATAAAAAGAGTTACGCATTCATTTTAATAGCAAGTGATTTTTCACCCTATATACACACACACACACACACACGTTTCGTCTTCTCTCTTAACGCAGACTCGTTGTTAGTCTTGCTTCAATTGTGCTTAATTACAGCGTGCCTTCTCGTCAACGAATTTTGCACGATCGAGTCATTTATATATCGAACAATCGTGGAGCTTGCCGAGAATTTCTAATTGTTTTCTTTTTTTCTCTGTCTACCAAAGGAGCGTGCGTACCAATCCTCGGAACAGGGAATATCGTTCGTCGTTGGAAACACATTGAGATTCTCACGAGAAACGTCAAATTTCTCTCTCCACGGTACTTCAAGTCGGTCTTCGAGCCTTCGGTACACACTTTCGTTCCACGTGTTCCATCGTTTCGCGTGTTCGATCGTTGGGTAAATACAGCCGAGGAAGCTCTCGTGCGCAAGGGGGTTAATAACCACGTCGCTGTCACTGTCTCCCAGTCGGTTGCGCGAGAGTTTGCCTCACCGCCGCGGCAACTCTTGCGAGTTCCGTTATCGATGCACTCGAAAGGTTCGCGGCAAATTATCCCCCTCATTCACCCGTAGAGACCGGGATTCGACGGTTCGCGTGTGCCCCCATCGAGCTCGAAACGGAGTCGTGCCTCGAGTTTTCCCCTTCCGAGTTCCGGAAGCGACGAGTTCTTTGTCACGATGCGTGCACCACCGCGCCCTTTGTCGGCCGATCTCGCTCCACGTTCAGAAGCTGCTTGCCAAGTTCCATTCAACTTGTCACCCTTGCTACGTGGAAGCGTATTTCGGAACATTTCGGAAAATTTTTACTTAATTTAGTATCGACGTGATGTGCGCGAGTTTCTCTTTTAGGAGGTGGTCAATATCTCTTCTTTTTCCAAGTTCGGATCTGACAGGTCTTTAAGCTTTTGCCGAGGGCTAAGAAACGGCTTGAATAAAATTAATTCGAGAGACGAGGACGGGTGTGTTTTTTTAAACTAGACTCTTCCTCGCTTAAAACTTCGCTACGTTTCGGCTCGATTAATTGCTGTTTGACCCTTTAACAGTTTAGAGCGTCTGGACGACGGCTGTTACATTAACAGCTCGGCTATTCCGCGTCTTGAACACGTATTACTTGAGAAACATGTAATTCGTGTTTTTGAATTAGTTCAGAAACGTTAACAAGCATGTGCACATTGTGAAACAGAAACGTTGAATATTTCAAGATCTTTTCAGAATTCCTCAGTCTTAATCCCTCGACGTACGAATTATGTAAATGAAATCCGACACGTACGAATTCGAAAAATGATATTTATTATTCATTCAAGTCGGTAACTCAGAATATAAAATACCTGGAAAAATATTTTTTTATATTCTCATATAGGTATCAACCTGCAAACGTTTCGTCATTGTCTCGACTTTAACTTAGGAAACGCATGACGTCGTTATATGTCAAGTTAACATCTTGCGCTGGAATGACGTACCACGCACGTCGAGAATTTTTTGTCCCAAAGTGCAACATTTTCTCAGTTTTAAGTATATTTAAATGTAATCGAGGCAAAACAAATGACAAGTTTATTACTTGTTAATAATTTCTGTCCAGTGACATCATACCGACGAGTTAAAAAGAAAAAGAAAGCGATGAATACAAGCGATTGTATACGATTCGGTCACTCGTTATGGTCCGCGAAAACCAGTCGCCAGCGCAAGTGGTTAGAATTAATCTGTATTGTCAAAGTTTTATTATTAGATCAATTTAACTTTCGATCAAAATATTTTTAATGGAAACCAGTTAATAACCACTGCGATCCATTCGAACTAACCGAATGCGTCCCTCGGGCGTTTCAGAGACCCATCGGATATAGTAGAATATCCATTTTTTCTCTTTTTTTTTTTTTTTCCTCTCCATTAACAGCGAATCTTCTTCGAAACGCGCTTGAGATTACTAATTGTAAGAAACAAACCAGTGCTCTTTCTTCTCAAGTTTTTCTTTATCTTGCGGGCGAATCCACAGCCGATAACTAGACGCTTTCAGGCTGTTGTAACACGGTTTTCCAACTTCTTTCTCGCCAGTAGCCTCGTTTCGGTTTCTTCGTCTCGGTTTTTCCCTCGATTTTTCTCGATCTTTTTTTCTTTTTTTTTTTTTCTTCTCCTTCTCCGCCGTTCTTCCTTTCACGGTCATCTTCGAGCCCGAAAGTTTCCGGGGGGCGGCGTGATGCGAAAAGTTTGAAATGGTTTTCTTTAGACGGACCTTCTTCGCGACGTTTTATCCGCTACATGCAAATTTTCAGCGCCCGTTCGGAATTCGCCCCGGCCACTTTTGACCTCGCCTCGAGCGGCGAGATTTCGTCAGGAGTAATCGAGTCCGATGCCAGTTTCTTCCAACTTCAGTCTGTAGCCTCTTCGTTTGCTTCTTTGTGCTCTTCTCTTTGTTAATTTCTAATACCGACTCGTTTCAACGTCAATCGAACTTCGTTCTCGCTTCATTTTCTAATTAACTTTACTGAGAATCGTGGATTAAATTCATTTTAGTGGGTTTGTCCAGAAGGTATGTCAAAATTCTTAACAATACCTTTGTTGGAACTCTCGCTTATTAACGCGTAGGACCCGGTGGAAACTAAAAACGTAGCTTCCAATTCTGTATTTTTTAGTGAAAATTGTTCACTGACGCTTCTTCTTTCCTCAATTTCTATAAATATTACCGAAACTTTCCTGAGTCTTTCTCTTTCTCTTCTTTTTTTATTTCTTCAATCGCCGTAATAAAAATCTTCTCAAACTTTCGACTTTGATCCTGCATTTTTCAATAAAAATTGTTCACTGACTCTTCTTCTTTCTGATCTCTTTTATTTTCTCAATTTCTATAAATATTACCGAAACTTTCCTGATTCTTTGCCCTTTTTGCTCCGTTTCTATTTCATCAATCACTGCAATGAAAATCTTCGACTCTCGTCAAACCTTCGACTCTCCACGGTATCTTTATCTCCGACTATTTCGTCGTTTCGATTATACTCCGATATAAATATATACATATATATACACGTACGCATCCAGCGATACTACATAAATCACCGGCGCTAATTCTTCTCTCGGAACTTCGAAAACGATCGCACACCTGCATATTCCCCGTGTAAAACTTCGGAGTCATATCCTGTGCCATCAATTATACTTCGCCATAAGGTGTTACGAGAGAAACAGGAAAGTTTCCAAGCGCGGTTCCAATCGCGAGCTCGATCTTGACGGTGCTTCCAACACCGTTTCCCTGATTTATCTTTCTTCCCAATATTCCCTGTGCACAGAACCCGCCCTTCTCTCCCCCCCCCCCCCACCTCTCTCTCTCTCTCTCTCTCTCTCTCTTTCGCGACTTTGATCAACGACGTGTTACAAAGCGTGCATTAGTTAATGAGCGTAATCAGCTTAATAAGAATCGTACGTTTGCATCTCTGACGCGGATCCCCGAGGCGGTATATTACCTCGGTCCCGATGTAATCGCGTTAACTAACGTGTACCCGGCGAAAGAGAGAGAGAGAGAGAGAGAGAGAGAGAGAGAGAGAGAGAGGCTCAAAGAAGATGCACGAGAGTAGCCATTCCGTTTCTGCAGCTGCCGCATTTTGTCTAATGGACCTACGGCTTTGAGCCCCTGACGTTTCTGCCATTGAGCGTATTTTTTCAACACTCTGTGTTCTCTCTCTTTCTCTACGTGAAATGTGTGTGTCTGTAACAAAAAAAAAAAAAGAAAAAAGTGAGAGAGAGAGAGAAAATAACCTAGTAGGGTAGCTACTAGAGAAGTTCCCTGAAAATAGGGGGAAAAGTTTAGCACCCGGAATCTTTCGAAACTCTGACACTTAACCTTAAAATAAGGTTAACGCCGCCGCGACTCGTGTAGTCGCGTGCCCGTATTTAGTATCTTCTTCGGTTCTATCCGTTTTGTCGTACCATATATATATATATTTTTCGGAAATATCATACGTTACCACGCACGGTTACAAATTTCGGTAATTTGTAATTCTGAATCCGCGTTAACACGAGCGGAGATGTAATTTTTGATCGATGTCGGTGAAATGAATTCGCTCGATCAACGCGGACACGAATTTGTTGGAACCAAGTCGCGGTTCGGCCGCGAATATGTATTATATGTCGTTGGTTGCGTTGCGCCGGAGAAAGTTGTATTCGCCGACCGGTTGTCGCGCATGAGAGAATGAATAATCGCGAAGGGGGATCGCGAAAGTGTATGCAAAACACGAACAAAACCGACGGCGCCAATTAGGCAGTCGTACAACGTGTTAATCGCGGCCAATAAGGCGTAATGATACGCGGCGGATAGATTTGCAACTGTTCTTTGTCTGTGAATTAAAATCCTCGCCTTATCGCCGCTCGGTTTTTGTCGTTCTCATTAGCCGGGGAAATGCGGTTACGTAAAATCATTTTTATATCGCTTCGCTGGCTATTAATCTTCCGTCTAGCAAACACATCGCGGCGCTTTGCATAAATTTCAATCCATCTATCAATCTCGTGGTAATAATTAAATACGTGTCTCTAGGAAGTCACGTTCAAGAGAGAAATTGAAATATTCTTGATTAATCTTTGAACGTCACAACCTTGTGATATTTGTAATAACTTTAGGATATATAACTTTGTGACAATTGTAATTTTCAATATTTATAATTTTATATTGTTGACACTTGTTTTAAATGCTCGTAATTTTATTGTAATTTTAAATATTCATGATCCTGTGACGAAATGAGATCTGTTTTTTTTTTTTTTTTTTTGCAAAGGCGGGATTTACAATTCATAGTCAATGTGACTCGCAACTTCTTCGAAACATATCGCGTAAGTATCTTGCATAAATTTCAATTCATCGATAATCAAATGTCTCTAGGAAACGTTCGAGAAAAATTGAAATATTCTTGATTAATTTTAAATTGAAATCCGGAGGCTGCGACGAAGTAAGATTTGATTCTTGCGAAAAACAAGGCTTAGTCACTATGAAACGTATCACAGTATTTTGCATAAATTTCAATGCATCTATTAATCTAGAAAACGTTCGGAAGTAAAATTGAAATATTCTTCATTAATTTTAAACGTTATAACGTTGAATATTCGCGAGCTTGCGACGAAATAAGACTTGATTTTTTTTTAATAGTTAATCACTGTGACTTTTAAGTTTTTCGAAACACACATTGCAGCATTTAACATAAATATCAGTCTGTCAATCTTCTGTCTCTAGAAAATATTCGCAGGAACGAATCTTTAAATATTCTCGATTAATTTTAAATCTTCGACAATTTGAACTATTCACGATAAAGTACGATTTGACAAAAAGCAAGGATCATCGGTCTCCTGACTTTTTCGAGACGTACGAAGACAGTGCTCTTTAGACAGAAATTTCAGTCGGCACGTACTATATATGTGTATGTTTTCGAGAAACGTTTGACGAAAGAGATATTCGCGAAATATTTGGAGATCTCCAGCGTGATAAAATAAGATTTCCACCTCTTTCGAACTGGTGTATCCATCGAGTCGAAATCGCAGAGACTCATAGTCTCACGAACCATGAGAAGAAAGGTCCCTGGTAGCCTTTCGGAGAGATTCGAAGCTCCGTTCGAAGCTAGCAGCGTTACGGAGCGTGTAATCTCGCGACGATCGCCCTCCGGTTTTCCTCCGAGCGGGCACAAAAGGCTCGTTCACGTGTGAGCTACGAAAAGACGCTTAATTCGAAAGGCGGCCGATGAAATATCGGGGCCGTGTGTCCCGTCAGTTCGATTTGACCCTTTTGAAAACGCCTATTCGGCCCGATAGGCTCGAGGGAGATCGAGAAGTGAACGAGTTTGCTGGCCGAGTGGCATATCGAGTCTGGCAACACGGATGAAACGAGGCCTCCGGTAAAGGAGGCCAGGGAATCAGAAAAGAAAAGAAAAGAAAAGAAAAGAAAAGAAAAAAAAAGAAAAGAAAAGGAAAGAAAAGAAAAATAGTAAAGAGGAGAAAATGGGAGCCGAGAGTGAAAGAGAGAGCGAACGAAAGAGGAAGCTGCAACAGGAACACGAGGATAACACGCATACCTGGCGTGCACCGACTACCTGCCCTAGGTTAACTCCATCGCTACGAGGCGTAATGCGTTGCTTCTTAGCTTGTATTCGTTGCTCTCTCTGGGTCGTTGGCCCTCGCCAAGGGTCGAAGAAGAATTGAAGAATTCGCTGACTAACTAGTCTGGCCCCGCTCGTTCGCCAGGCCTTCTGCCAGCGAAATTTTACCAACAACGGTTTACCAAATGGTGTTGATTTGGTGCGTTTTCTTTTTCACTTCGTTCGTTTTTTTTTTTTTTTCTTTTTTTTCTTTAAATGTTTCAACCGAGAGCCGTTCGCGAGTGAAAGTAAAATTTCCGAGGCGAGCAAAGGATTGCGAACGAAATTTTGAACGTGGAATTTCAGTCCGGAACGAAAGACAATAATTCAATAACCCTCGTGATTATTGTTAACCCTTTGCCTGCAATTTTCTTTCTAACATTCTTGGATAAGCGTTACTCACTGTTAACCCTCCTACTGTGCCGAGGTCACAGTTTTGACCTGCGCTGGGAGTTGCTTGTGTTAGTGATCGCACTAACGCATCATGCGGCTGTGTGCCATGTGTTTGCCAAATTGCCCAAGTGACGACGACTAAAGACGAAAAAAAAAAATCAGTTTCTGGTAACGTTCTGAGGAAGAAAGACGTGTGCAGCAAAGCGAAGCAATCTTTTGTTTCAAAGTTTACTTCATATTTTAGTGTTTTTATTATTGTTTTAGTATTTTAGTAGTTAGTATTTAATAATTTGTATTATTTTTTTTAGTATTTAGTATTTTATACTATTTTTGTATTTGGTATTTTATATTATTTTCGTGTTTACTATTTAGATTTTAGTTTTTAGCACCATTTTAATATTTTACTATTTTTATTATTAATGTACTGTTTTTATTATTATTTTTGTTCTTTTTATTACTTTTTTCCCGTTGTTTCTATTTGTTGACGCAATGTCCTCATTGCCAGCGAGCAATCTTTCTTTGTCTTCTTTTGCTCAATCTGCACAAGACGTTCCTGGCAGTGAATGACATAAATGTATAGTAAATATATATAACTTTATTATTCATGTGACTATATTTATTATACATGTTCCTATATGAGTTGGATGTCTGTCACTGTGTTGGTACAATATCGGTGAGCCGTCCGAACAATCCTAAATATGCATTAGTGGCATATCCGTGTGAATCAAAATGACCCCGGCACAGAACGCTGAGGTTCAGTAGTCGGAGGGTTAATTACTATTAACTTTATTTCTAGATACAAAATGTCGAAACGTTATTTACAATTTGTACTCGTTGACTCGTTCAATTTAGTGAAATGGGACTTAAAGTTCGAAGCAGAATTGCAGTTTGCTCTCTCCTTTAAATCGGAACCGAATGATTTATACCGCGAGTGTAGCTCGAAAAGAACAATTCGAAATTAGTAGAGCATCGAATAGAATGTCAAAATAAAACTTTTTTGACAAACAATTTTACAAATTCAGTCTTCGATTTTTATGTCACTGCTCTTTTCGTATCAAAATATATTTATGATCGTTTTCCTCCTCTCTCAAACAAAAAAAAAAAGACAATCACTCTTACTAGCACTAAGATACACAATCACAAACAGAGGAGCAATTTCTTCGACGCAAGCAATTCCATTTCACACGACGTGGGTGACTGTCTCACTGGCGGAATAGTAACAAAAGAGGATCTTCTCACGTCTTTTGACTTCATCGGCTCAAGTGATTACCCTAATAAGATGACAAATTTATTCCGCGGCTCGTCTGTCGTCTCAGCTCTCTCGCGTGGAAATCGCTAGAAAAAACAGTGGAGCTTTTCACGCCGGGCGAGCAAAGCGACGAAACGCGTAAACGTAATCAACGGTACGCAAATACGAGTTCGAGGATCCGTGAGGTTTATTTATAATGCTCCGCTATACACATATAGCCTGTTCTTCCTCTTGAATTAAATAATCGTAGATTTCGACTTGGGACAGAGCCGCGAGCCGCCGAAATTGCGGCGTTCTTCGCGTATTTTTAGAAACGTTTCGTTTCAACGTTGAACCCGAGAATTTTCCGCACGTTTCCCGCTGCTTTCCAACACTACTTTCGTTGAAAACGAAAAGAGAGAATAGAGTTGCTAATAAACGGACTTCTCCGAGTCGCGTTCGGAATTTCTCCAGGAAATTTCAGTTTGTAATATATCTTCCCTCCCGACGACGTTGAAAGATTATATTATACATTGTAAAAATACATCACGTACGTTGTACGTACAATGCGCGATGAAAATATTTTAACACTTAACGCAGACGAGAATTTTACATCCATATTGTACGTTTTATGTAATGAGATTCGGTTGTCACGATTATATTGGTCTATCAATCTAGGGCAAATATGGGGTGAGCTAAGAATTACTTTCTACTGAAATAAATCCGTATAAATTTCTTTGTTATATGTTAAATAAAATCTATATTATATTATATATTAAGAATTTTAGTTTGAAATTAATAAAATTAAATATTTCTTACATTGATATTTTATCCAAAAAAGAAAATGGGCGGGAAGAAACTTTTTGTCCACCCTATATGTACGAATGTCACGTAAACGCGCATCCAGTGAGAGATTAGCATACAGCCGTCCATTCACTAGACAGCCCAGTTCGACAAATTCTTCGAAAATTAATTTTACCAACAACAAGTTCCACTGAATCATCGACAAGTAACATTTTTCCCCCTCTCCTCGTGAGGCCCTTAATCAATCGATAACATAAGTTATTACAGAGATATCATCGGCCGACTATTAGGTGGCCGATTTTGGAACAACGATCGTTGTACACGGCTAACGGGGGCACGGCATTAATGACCACGTTAATACGAACTTTATCAAATACGGTAATGCGGTTGACAAACTGGTATTATGCCTTACTCGCGAACCGCAACAGGCGATTAGGTTTGCAAATTGCATTCGGTCGCAGGGACAATCGATCCGGCGCTGTCGATTACCGAAAACGTAATTAAATTTTACAATAGGACCGATTCATTACGCGCCGCGAAACAGATCCGCGTCCGTTCCCGAACCCTTTCCATTGTTTCGCGCTCAGGTCGGGCTCGGGTCAAGTGTAATAAACGCTGAAAAAGCGAGGGAAAAAGGGGGAAACAGATCGAAACGTCGAAGGTTATTAAACACATTCTCGCTTCTCTGCGTAATTTATTAAGAAACGAGGAACGTTTCGTCGAACGAGTCTCTCTTTCTCTCTCTCTTTCTCTTTTCGGAACATTGTTACATTGTAACGATATAATTAAAAATTATACTTTACAGCAGAGGTGGCTAACTGGCGACTCTTACCCCTACTTTCCTGATCGCCACCCCTTTCATTGCATCGATCTCTCCACTACATTGAAATTTCCTCGTGCATGAATCCCACTCTCTCAGTCTGTTGAATTTCCCTACCAAGCCAAGCGGAGAGATCGATGCAGTGGAGGGGATAGCGCTGGCGACGAGGAGAGTAGGGGTAAGGACCGCCAGTTAGCTACCTCTACTTTACAGTTTCACTGAACTATTTATTTGAATAAAACAAGACTTTCACACACCGGAACTGGATAGATTTAAAAATACAATACTGGCTTGTGCTTGCTGCAATGCTGAACTATTTCGGCCTGTGAATTCTTTCTACTGCGCTTATATTATCTTTCGGTCGTTGCTGGTTAAAATATCTTACGACGACTCATGCATGATTAATTCCTAGCAACATTGTACAACTCGTATCGCTGTGATCTCTGATGTTATCTTTCTCCGTAGTTGCGTTTTTAAGGGGAACGAGTTCAAAAAGTGTCTTATAATCCTCGCACCCTGGGCTCAAGGCATTTTTGAAACACACACTCCGCGCTGTATGCAGCTTATGTGCAGGTATTCGGACACTCGCGTGGCCTGAAACTTTCCCAATATACTCGCGATAGTGAAGTTCCGACGGATGGAATTAAATTTGAAAGTGATTCTACTCCATGAACAATCCTCAAACATGGTACAACTTGGAAAATTAAAATCAAATCATGTGGATGAGTACCGAGTTTCTTCCTCTCCCTCTCTTTCTTCTCTTAACAGTATGTACACCGTTTGCTTCATTCATTTCGGAATTCACCGAGTGTAGATATTTCTTCTTTTTTTTTTTTTTTTTTNTTTTTTTTTTTTCTTTTCACTTCAATCCCATTCCGTCGGGTACAGATTAATTACAAAGTTTCTTCTTTTAATCGCTCTGAAAATTATGAGATTAACTCTCCTCCACCCGTGCCGCTTGGTTTTAAACAAACCGCGGAGCAAATCGGATCGATGAAAAATCCCAAGGATCGCGGCGGGATTAATTCGTCGAATCCGCTCCGAAGCTTCACAATCCGACGTAGCGTAAAATATACGTAGCGGAATGATAGCGCGAGGTTCGACGGTAAATCCAATCAGTGGGAAACACGGAGTAGGAAAATATTCCTCTCGCGCGCGTAGATTCTCGCTCTCCTTGACCTCTCTCTGATTTTCAGTTGCGTTATCTCTGTGATAACGGAGTTTTCTGCGTCGCCAGACACAAACACACACATACACACATACACACAGCACATAATCGAACGATCCGGCCAGAGTTAATTCGCTAATTCTGTTAATGACAATTTATCCGTTCCGCGAGAACGTTGCCCCACCCCCTCTCCAGGATTTTAATGAAGTCGCGACGCGGAAAAAGCCGGTCTGTTTGCCTTGGGAAGCGGGTCAGGATATTCGAATCGGAGTAATCGTCGCTCTTTAACCGCCAGTCGATACACACGACGCGGTGAAATTACCAATCGAGCCCCCGGATCGATAAACGATTTCATTGGAAAACGGCCAAAATCCATTACGTAGAGCCGGGGCCCACACGCTCTAGGCAAATCGGTCCGACTGCTCGGGCGTACGTAATGAAGAGGCGCGGGGGAGGGAGGGGGGCACCGATGTAATCGTCTTAGCTTCGATTTTCCAATTGGCTCGTCTCCCACAAACAACGTAAGAGACGACGTATCCACCTAGCTTCCAGAGGACTCTTCTTTCTTTCTTTTTTTTTTTTTTTTGCGCACGCGATAGGATTAGCAATTTGTTGTTTTGCTCGTGATAAGGTTGCACAAATTGCGCACGCACGAAAAGTAGGAAAATTACACGTGTTGGAATCATTAATCTTCGACGTTTCGATTGTTGTAACAGTCGCCAAGAACTTGAAATTGCTTGACAAAATTTCACCGAACACTCGCAACGTGAAAAAGTATATGAAATATCGAAGATACAACGCTTTCTATAATCTTCGATAGGTAAAATGACTTTCTAGAGACTGGAAGTGCCAAAGTGGTGAAAGCGATCGATTTATAATTTCTGTTATAAATTTTGTAAATACGTAGCAGTTCATTTTTAGATATTTAAATGATTCTTCGTAAAATGAAAGCTTGTGCAAATTATTGTTTTCAGTGTCTCTGATGGAAAATTTTCTGCCTCAGCCGTATCAGATAGCTGTTAAGCGTTAATCATACGATTCTCTTAATTAAACATACGAATTTGCGAATTTAAGAAAAAATCCGCAGTCTGTCAATGACATGTTCCGTATGCTTCAATCAGTCGAGAAACATTCTAACTCACTCGCCAAGATGAATCTCGAATCGATTGTTAACCGTGAACCGCATCTCGGAATAGCACGCGTATTGCGTGAAGTGTCGCAGATAAAATATTGCAGTAAAAAATAATCACAAACCATATGCGTCAGTTGGAATTCCACTGAGCAACAGATACTTGGAACTCTACCGAGCAGGAAGAGACTCTGTGACTCAACTTTCACTGCTGATCGATTTAATACCATCGGAGCAAAAGGAGAATGCTGCATGAAAATGTTCAACGTTTTCGATTTAGAATCGACGAATTTTCACTGTAATAACGAAGATGATCGCGTGCTCGATACTCTTCCATATTGAATTAGAAGAGTTTGTTTGACGAGGTTTCACGGTGTACCAGCTCTTCTATGCGCGCAAGTTCGACGAAGCCTCGTTGACTGACGCAGTTGCTTTTTCAAAGGCTGTCTTAACTTCCTGTGCCTTTGACAACGCGTTAACAAGTTAGTCGCGAAGAGGCTCGCTACGATGATAAAGTCTTGAACAAAGTTAAAACGATATCGAGTTAAAACGATGTGCGTTTCGGATCTTTTGACAGGAAATTGTCTTACGCGACTCTAGTCTCGCGTGGGTGAATAAATCGGTTACGGAGCGACGATCTGGGATAACATTCGAAGATTTTTCTCCTCTTCTCTTGATTCTTTGTGTCAGAAGATTGAACTGTTGTTTGTCTTGCCGTTTCTTTGCTAGCTATTTAAACTAGTAATTGCTAATACAACTTGCAATCCTTCGCCTCTTTCTTTCTCGTTTTATCTTTGCAAACTCTCTTATTTGGCTCATTAACTTTGAATTCTGATAATTTAATTGACTTTCGAGGGATGGGTGATTTGGACGGAGAATCTCAATTACATTAATTGGTAACTATTATCAAATTGTTGCTAAATTTAAACCAACATTCCATTTTGAATATGTCGTATATATTTTTGGTCTTGATCAACTATGAATTCTGATAATTTAATTGACTTTCGAAGGACGGTTAAAGGATGATTTAGACAGAGAATCTCAATTACATCGATTTTTACATAATTGGTATTAAAATTTAAATATCAGCAGAGTTAAAATCAAACCAGCACTCCACGTTGAATATTTCCTATTCCTGGTCCTTTAAATTTCGCATAAGTGTTTAAAAACCGGTCCAAGAGAAATACATCAGAATTTTGGCTGGAAATTCACAGGGCAAAAAAAAAAAAAGAAAAAAAAGGAAAGAGATCTATCGAAAATTCAACATCCGAGCACAGCGAACAGACTGCACCTGAGGCACCTAGACGAGAGATAGATATTAATGTTTCTGGGTTTGCTGGATCCTCGATCAGGCTGCTTCGCTGGCAACCACCGGCACAATATCCCCGAGTCACGTGTACACGTTGCGGTGTTACAGCATTGTGTACCCGCAGGATGACACTCGCAATTAAGTTCACTCCCTCGTTGGCCACGAATACATCACGCTCTCAAAGCGAGGAAGCAATGGAGTAAAATGCCCGGCATTTGGCACCGTGTCAGTGGCTGCTAGGCGTTCTGAACTTGAAGCTTGGGAAGAAACAATCCTGGCCTCGCTCTCTCTCTCCTATTATTAATTTCTGCCATTCGCCCAAACACACTCCGGACTAATGAACATTCGAATGTTCGCGATATTTATCTCTGGTTCATTTTGCGGTTAGAACGTAACACGGTGAATTACTGCGATTTCCTCACGACGAAAAGAGAAAGAAGAATGTCAAATTGAAATTGTTTGGAATACGATTCAGTTGAAAAGATGACTCCTTTTTTTAATTATAAATGTCATTTTCTCGATAGAAATTCACAGTGCAAAATCATATTGTCCATTCAATATTGGAAGAATTATTGGAGTGGAGAAAGATCAGTTCGCAAAATGAATTGCAACATTATTTAGTGATTCGCTTCAAAATCAGACTAATTCGTAATTTCCCTGGTGATAATAAAATTTCTACGACAATGAAGAAAATACCACGGTATCGTGAGAATTAAACTTGTGATTTTCATTTGCTCGATAGAAATTCATAACCCAAAACTCGATTACTCGGTAAATTATTGTGGAAAATGCTGAATATAAAAAATGAAATAATTCGCTGTTCTCGCTCAAAAACTCGGAATAATTTCTTCGTAATTTGGCCGGCAGCAAAATTCTACGACAGTAAAGTAAGAGAAACTCCACGGCGTTACGAACAAAACAAAACAAAAAAAAATAAAAGAAAAGAAAGAAGAAAAAATAGATAATTTTTCGGACGGGTGTATAGTTGAACGTGCTTCGTCTCGGGTTATCTCGACGCGACGCTTCGGATGAACAGCGTGATGTCTCGTTACATATTGCGTGTACAAACTTTCGCCGTAATTCAACACGGGGACCCGCGATTCCGCGTTACGAGGGAAAAATGTGCATTACGAGGCTGGAAACATGAATAGGTAGCAGGCACCTAGGCTCCGGGTGTCGAGAAATTTTAGCCTCGCTTAGGTAAACGCGTCGAATGAACACATCCCGCCCTTTCCCTACCCTTTTCGCCCTCCTCTACGAGACCTGCGGTTTATTACTCGCGCGCGTTTAATCTCTCCCCCCTCCCCCTCCGCTGCCATCGCTGCTGCAAATTTATCGTACTTTTTTTTTTTAAATTCGTATAAAATATTTGTTTCCAAATTTTTTTATAGAGAGAAAGGAGAAGGTCGTCTCTCGTTAATTCTAATTATTCAAAACTTCCAATATTAATTCCACTTGAGGAGAGATCGTGCCGTTTATAAAGGATTATCGAATCATTAATTCGTTCTCTCATCATTTTTCTTATAAGTACATATTGCATTTGTGACATTTTCAGAGTATAGAAATTGTTTTATTCACTAAGTGTTAAGTTTGCAATATGAATGTTGAAAATGAAGAATAAATGTCACATTTTCTGTCCGCGAAGATCGAATTTCATTTAATTCGCGTGTCAAACGCTTAACAATTCTTGTGATTCTTGATGAAATACTTGGAACTTGGACAAGAAATAAAGAGCAGTATTGAGGTTCGACACACGCTTTATAATTAACGGTTTAGTTTATTGTACAAAGTACAATAAACGGTATAGTTTAGTGTACAAAGAACCGTGTTATTTTGGTCAAAAGGATCATACCTTACACACGTGTGTATGTACAAACGCTTACATCTATGCTGGGAAGGTTTGACAATAGGATTGTTTCTACGTCTGTAGAATGTCGCGATTTGCACCTTTAGAGTTCTAACAATTCTCATCAAGTTTAACTCATTGTCAGAGAGAAACCGCATTAATCGTGAAAAGAGACAATACGTACTCGCAATAGTTTTTGTTAAGAATAACTGTAAATCATGTCCAATATGTACACATGTGGATGGATGCGCGACATCTAGTCTTACTATTAAACTACTTGCCTCGTATCTATATTTGTATATGGACCGCATTAAGAAAAACAGTTGAAAACCGGTGTAACTTATAAATCAAAGAGGAAAGTGAGTTGTAAGCTATAAAACCTCCTTAAAAACCGAATATCTTTGTCTTGTAAAATCAAACCTAATACCAAATTAACAACAATTTTCTAAATTGATTAAAAAATTTTCAAAGTTTGCGGTATATATATATAAGAAAGTAGCATTCCTTCCGTTGTTCACCACATTTTATCCGGACAAACTGGTGTAAATCAAAGAGGAAAGTGAGTTGCAAGCTATAAAGCCTCCTTAAAAACCGAATATCTTTGTCTTGTAAAATGAAACCTAATACCAAATTAACAACAATTTTCTAAATTAATTAAAAAATTTTCAAAGTTTGCGGTATATATATAAGAAAGTAGCATTCCTTCCGTTGTTCACCACATTTTATCCGGACAAACCGGTGTAAATCAAAGAGGAAAGTTAGTTGCAAGCTATAAAGCCTCCTTAAAAACCGAATATCTTTGTCTTGTAAAATCAAACCTAATACCAAATTAACAACAGTTTTCTAAATTAGTTAAAAAATGTTCAAAGTTTACGGTATATATATAAGAAAGTAGCGTTCCTTCTGTACTCCACCACGTTTTGTCCGGACAAACCGGTGTAACATATAAATCAAAGAGGAAAGTGAGTTGCAAGCTATAAAGCCTCCTTAAAAACCGAATATCTTTGTTTTGTAAAATCAAACCTAATACCAAATTAACAACAGTTTTCTAAATTAGTTAAAAAATTTTCAAAGTTTACAGTATATATATATATATATATATATATATATATATATATATATATATATATATATATAAGAAAGTAGCGTTCCTTCCGTTGTTCACCACATTTTATCCGGACAAACTGGTGTAACATATAAATCAAAGTGGAAAGTGAGTTGCAAGCTATAAAGCCTCCTTAAAAACCGAATATCTTTGTCTTGTAAAGTCAAACCTAATACCAAATTAACAACAGTTTTCTAAATTAGTTAAAAAATGTTCAAAGTTTACGGTATATATATATACACGAAAGTAGCGTTTCTTCTGTAGTCCACCACGTTTTATCCGGACAAACCGGTGTAACATATAAATCAAAGAGGAAAGTGAGTTGCAAGCTATAAAGCCTCCTTAAAAACCGAATATCTTTGTTTTGTAAAATCAAACCTAATACCAAATTAACAACAGTTTTCTAAATTAGTTAAAACATTTTCAAAGTTTACGGTATATATATAAGAAAGTAGCGTTCCTTCCGTTGTTTACCACGTTTTATCCGGACTAATCGAGGATTAGGGGATGAAGATCGACGAGAGAGAGAGAGAGAGAGAGAGAGAGAGAGAGAGAGAGAGCTAAGAGAGTCGTGTGTTTCAAGAAATCGAGAAGCTGGATGTGGCCGTCGTGTGTCGGTGAGCCGGACGTCCGGCTCCGGAGGTGTCTCTGTGTCAAGGGGACGAGATCGAGAGAAAGGAAGGAGAAAGCAGAGCAGAGGTCTTGGTGTGTACACCGAGTGAAAAGGCCTCTCGATAAGAGACAAAGAAACGAGACGGAAGACTGCACGACGTTGTGGCGAAAAGGGCACGAGAGGAAGGAAGAGAAAGAGAGGGAATGAGACTCTCGGGGAGACTTTCTGGCAAGCTTCGGTCTATTTAAAAGCATTACGATGCTGACGGTCGGGTTACTATGTCCACGGTTAAGTAACCGGTGATGTAACGATGCAATTCAACCTCTTTCCTCCCGTCCTCTTTGCTCGCGGCGGGGGCAGCCAGAGCAGAAAGACCATGGATCGCTTGGCGGACTAGCGACGAAGAGGAAGCGGAGAGCGGGTACATGTCGTGTCCATTGGACGAAACTACCGAGGGAGCCGTTTCTAACGCGTTGCTATACTGCCAGAGAGTATACAGTCCCGACGACAATGCGACAATCTGCACTCGGACTCGAGTTCCAGGCGAACTCCAACGAAGAACTTCTTGTTCTCGGTGCGGATCTCTCGCAGTCGTTCGTTGGATTCTCTTTGCGTTTAGCTAATCTCGTCCGTTGGATCTTCGTTAAGTCGTTGGAGACAGAGGCATCCTCTGGAAAGTCGATGACACTTTAGATAGTTTCGGAGCTGTCGATCTTGGTGATATTTGCAGCCTCGAAAGCGAGGCACCTCGAAACTGTCAGACTCTAACACACGTTGAAACGTGCATCGACTTTTTAAGTTTTATGAAACCTGCGTCAGAGTCAGTTTGCCTCCACGCTTTTTCGTGTGAACGACGCCAACGTGTTTTAAAGTGTCAGATGATCCTCCAGCTCCTCTCCAATGTTACCGTCAATAATGGCAGGTATATTAATCACGAAGAATAAGAGATTAAATGGACGAAAAGACGGTTAATCTTCTTTAACTTCTTTACCTGAAAGAAATAGATTTTAACCTTCTTTAACTTTAAGAAGAAATGGATTTTCCAATTCCCCGTTTACTCGGATACAGCGAAGAGAGCGTAATCAACGTGTACCGATGACAGTGAAAAATTATCGATACTTTGGACTGACGTAACTTTTTTTTTTTTTTTAAAGAAGATCGTACAACGATCCACTCGATCCCGTTTTAAAGCGCGAAGCTTTTACTTTGGAGGTAGTCAGATCGTTCTTTTGCTTTACGAAGACGATTTTACATCAGGTAGCGAGTAGAAAAATTATAAAAATTCTTCTCACCGCTTCATTGAATTTTGAACATTAGAATTGAACGATTTCTTGTCTATTTATTCTAATATTCAATTCAACAAGTTTCGAGAAGTCGTTGTAAAAAGAAAAATTCGATCTTCAAGCTGATGGTGGATGTATGAACAAAATATTTTACGCGTGTTTGAATTTTTATAATTTTCGAGGGTGAAGTAGTCCTTACTTTCCCAATTCGCCACACGAAAGAAAATAAACAAACTGACTGTCAAAAATAGAAGTTCCACGCTTCAAAATGTGATCAAGTGGATCGCCATGCGATCTTTTTTTTTTACAAAATTATGTCACTCGAGGCTACCGACTTGAAATTCTTCGTTGTCGTTGCCAAATATACAGTTACGCTCTTCGCTACGTCCGAAACTCGATCAAACTTCCTAATAGCACGAAATTCCAAAATGCTCCGGTACAACGAACGTCGATGAATATGATATCCGTGAAGAATATCTTTGCGAGCCCCGTGCAAATTGGATCATCGGGTGGAAATTCATCGAGTCGAAGAAAGATCCATGCGCTTCAGAGAGAGAGAAAGAGAGAGAGAGAGAGAGTGCTCTTCGATACACCATCCATCGAACCCTCGCGCCGTCCAATAAAGTCACGTCGACGGTTTTATTAAAACATCCAGGATTGAAAGAATCGTCGAGGAAATACTGACGCGTGTCACCTTCTCTCGCGTATCAATAGCCAAAGATAACGCTCGTTTACAAGCACAAAGAGCTGTTCACTCGCGTAGGAGGAGTTCGTGAATGCCGCCAATCGTTTCCTCCCTCTGTTTCTGTTTCTGTTACGCGACCGCGGAGATCTCGCGCACGGAATGAACCAGCTTTGATGGATGTGTGCCCCGTGTAGCGTCGGCACGCGCGCTCGCATTGAGAAACAGAAGGAATAAAACGGGCGCTATGAATAGTCCGTTAATCAATCAACCGCGAAGGTGGAGCGAAAGATCGATGGTTTTAACCGTGCCTCTGTGTGTGATCGGTTTCCGCAAAGTGTCCGCCTACCTCGCCGTCGAATTAAACGCGCTCCGTGGAAGGGAAAAAAGAGAGAAAAAAAAAGAAAGGGATCGACTTAACGAGCCTGGTCGTGTCCTCCTTTGTAGATCGTGCAGGGTGTCTTGTGAACGCCGGTTCATACGGTTCGGATGCGCAGGATGATACTGCGAATTTTGGTATTTGCAGCAGATGAGATTCGATGAAAATTCGACTGACGCTTTAGTGGCGTTTCAATCTTAGAATGTAATTATCAATTTAATTATATTTCGCGCAGAATGGAATCCAACGTTCTAACTTTTTGGTATTGCTAAAATACTTTGGAATA
>NW_025110669.1:586700-670414 GCF_011392965.1 Frieseomelitta varia
AGGTTTTAATTTTAGAAATTAATTATCAATTTAATTATATTTCGCGCAGAATGGAATCCAACGTTCTAACTTTTTAGTATTGCTAAAATACTTTGGAATACTTTGGTATTTCGTATTTAATAATAATAATGATACTTTGGTGCTTCGTATTTAATAATAATAATCGACTAACTAACGGAAAGAAATTTGATTTCTAAAGGAATTCGACTGGAGGTTTTAATTTTAGAAATTAATTATCAATTTAATTATATTTCGCGCAGAATGGAATCCAACGTTCTAACTTTTTAGTATTGCTAAAATACTTTGGAGTACTTTAGTATTTCGTATTTAGTAATAGTGATACTTTGGTGCTTCGTATTTAATAATAATAATCGACTAATTAACGGAAAGAAATTTGATTCTAAAGGAATTCGACTGGAGGTTTTAATTTTAGAAATTAATTGTCAATTTAATTAAATTTCGTCACTAACCTCTGTCGCGCAGAACGTAAAGTACAAATAAAATCGAATACCCTAACCTATATTTCAACACTAAAATACTTTAGAATACTTTAGTAGTATTCAGTAATAAATTAACTGAAAAAAAAGAAGAGAAAACAATTGGATTCTAGAGAAATTCGATTGACATTATTGAGCTTTTAATTTTAGAAATTAATCGAATTTCTAACTATTAGTTTGTTTCAAATCGAGCCTCTTAAACTTCAATAGTATAAGTTAATAGAGAAAAATTGAATTCGAAAGAAATTTGACTAGTATTATTAAACTTTTAGTTTGAGAATTCAGTTATCAGTTTAATTCAATTTCATCATTCGCTTCTATCGTGAGTTGACCACTCTAAACTTTCAATAGTATTATGTCATAAATTGACGAAAGAAAAGGAAAAAACATGTTGGGTTCTACGTTTTCGACCTATTTCTCTCTGCACGAGATCACGGGAATAAAAGCCCTCTCCATTAAACGGGGAACTCCACACTTCCGATTTATTTTTCTGACAAGTGAATGATAAATATAATTCCGTCGCTCGAAAGCGAGGCTCCCCCGTGGAAAAATTGGATTCTACACTTTCGACCTACTTTTTTACGCTCCGGAATCGCTCGATTGTGCTAACAGTCATCGGGACACCCACTGTATTTGCCGCCCTGCTCCTTCCCTCCTGTTGAAAAATGAAACGGGACGGACAGACGAGACAACGGGTATGATAGACCCAACATGCGCGATCCGGAGACGTTTTTACAATGTGTCCAACTAAATTGAGCTGCCGATGGGAGTTCTGATTAATTTTATCGATTGTACACCGGCGGACACCGTGTGTGTGTGTGTGTGTGTGTGTGTGCTCCGGTAGAGCACGAAGGGAGTTAGATGAAGTCTGTTAGAGATAGCAACCAAACGTTTCGCAGGAACGTTTCTCTGTTCGAGTTTTTAGTCACGTTCGTTCAACTTGCGAGCACCGTTCCCAACTAGACACGATCCGCCTACACGTGCAGAGGTTTTTCCACGGGCTCGTTAACGCACGGGGGCATGGAAAGGAGAAACGTTCATCGCGGCTGAGTGTGAAATCACGCGGCTGTTGGCTCGATGAGCAACGAAGATTGAAGAAGACGAGCGTGTAAGATCGCGGAACGCTTGCTAAGATTCCGCGCCGCATCAGTCTCGACTCGAGGACTGAACTTGGCGTTCAATTTGTCATAGAACAGCCTCGTGGCGAATTAATTAATTACGAAAATTTATATTTCTTAGTCGATTCGAAAGACAATATTTTTCGCGTTTTTCTTCTTTTTTTTTTCTTATTTACATCTCGCGCGAGGATGGTCAGTTAGATTTGAGCCTTCGACAAAAACCTCACGCGAAGATATAGTATAAAGATCATCCAACGAGCTTGCTGCGGGTCGACTTTGGCCTCCAATCAGGCCTCGTAATTCCTGGCGGGCAGAATGTGTCTCGTGGCCAGCCATTGGCCAAGCCAAACGAAACGAAAGAGTCTCGAGCGTGTGTGCGCGGGTCGGACAGCGAGAGCAAAAGCCTGGTCGCCGTGATATTGGATTATTAGAGAGGAGAACGATCGCGAACGGAATATTACGGACGGTGGGTCTCGTGCTCGTAGATTAGCGTCGTAAATCTTCAGCGAGAGGGGCGCCATGGACCGTCGTGGAAAAATTTACCTTGAGGGTGGGACATTTATTTATTCACGGGGTCGTTGATACGTTGCTGGCCCGTAGCTAGTTATCCTAAAGCTTCCCTTTAATCTCTTGCCCTGGAATGACGTGCCACGCACATCGAGTATTTTTTACTCCAAAATTGCAATATTTTCTCAGTTTTAAGTATATTTAAGTAAAACAAAATAGGCAGAACAAATAATAAATTTATTAGTTCTCAATAATTTCTATCCAGCGATATTGCACCGACGAATTATTGTACACGCTCGTTACAATCCGCGAATCAGTTGCCAACGCAAGTGGTTAACACTAAAACTACCGACGACTAAAGTATATAATATTCGTAGCAAGAAAAAGTTGATAATACGATAAAGTACACAGGCTTTTATTAATATATTTTATCAAATATCGCTCGAGCATCTAAAAATACACTATAATATATATATAATAAAATTTCCATAGGAAATTATAAATTGGTCATTTCGATTATTCTGATTCTACTGTTAATTAAAAGTCTTCCAATATACACTTTACAATTTCCAAAATTACGAAAACTCTGTAAACATTGGCAGTGTCGAGGCAGTCTCTGCTCTCTGCAGATATAGGAACGACCGTATGACTAGTAGAGCCACGCGTCCGAACTATAAAAATTCTCTCCCTCGATGGAAAGAAGGAAATTTTCAAAAGGGAGAAGAAGGATCAAGACCTTTCGAGCTCTCGTCGCATTCGTCATCGCGGACGTTGAAACACTGCTTCTCTCCGTCTTCGCGTCGCCTACTTCGTCGTCTTTCTCTCTCCGAAGGAACTTTCCGAAAAGCGTGGAACACCGTGACAATAGTTTCGCGTCGCGGCATGCAAATAGCGGGGGCTGCTTTCGGCCGTGTCAGCTTCATAATTCGCTGGAAGCCGGCTGCTTGGGACCTTTGACCAAGAATCTTGCCGCGGTCTCTCGGTCCCAATCTCCTCCTCCAACCGTCTCCTTCTCGCGTGCCATCGTTCTTCTCGTCTACGAACGCTGGTTCCACACCTCTCGCGGTCGTCGCCGTCTCGCGCCCAGGAGACAAATCTAATCCCATCCCATTCCAGGAAGGGGAAGTTTTAATTGCACGCGTACGGAGAACGTTTGAATTCTTAGAGCGGGACGACGATCACCGCCGGCTCGGCGCTGCAAATGGAAATTGTCAGGCGGACGACCCTGTGATCCTACGCTACCACTTCAGTTCTCTAGATTCTTCGCGTTCCTCGGACGCTTGTTTCCCCATCGGTGGAAACTTTTCTTCTGAAACTTACCACCTCCCTCGCTTTTTCTTCGCCTTTGGTTTCGATCGTACCCTTTGATCGTACTTTTCGTTTGAAATCTCCCTTCCCTCTGCTGTTATAAAAAACGAGAGGTACAGCGGGTGTAGAAAGTGTACTCGAACGCTTCTAATTCTTCACTGACTGTTTTCAGTTTTTTTGTTATGGTTTATTGTTATAAAAGACGAGCGCTTTGTTGGACTCCGCGTCATGGAATCAACACACCTGTAATTCTGAAGAGGTGTTTTATTCAGTGTTGGAGTCGTGTACAAGGTATTTTGTCGATTTTGAGGGAAAGAATCGCTTTTCTTTTTCGAAGCATGACCTTGTATATTTTGGGTTATCGTCGTCTCCAAGTGAAAGGGAAAGGAGCATAGATGGACCAACCACTGGATCTTAGCTATTATGATTAACTATTCACAGTCCATCCAACAGCTTTGCATTGCGCTGGATAGATATCACGAAAAGAAAATATCAGAATAATTATAAAGATATATAGATGTAATTATAAATATATAAAGATATAAATAAAGATATAGAGATATAATTATAAATATATAAAAAAAATTATTATAAATAATTATAAATAATTATAAAATTATAATAAAAGCGAAGATACATTCGCGTAATTAGCATACGACTAAAGTGAAAAAGAAAGAAAGAAATAATTTTAATTAACCACTGTGCAAAGCACGATAAGCAAATAATGTCTGGAAGGTTTGTTTTTTTTTTTTAATTACCAAATTAAAAATTTCGACCGACGGAGGCCGGAACGTTTCATCTCGCTCATAAATCAGAATCTCTTACATGTAATTCTGTTCTGTAATTTGTACTTTTCTATTCTTCCCGATTCCCTCTCCGTGCTGTCGTTACACATGTCTAGATGGTATTGAACGCGATACGTTCGCCAGACTGGTGATAGATTAGTACCAAACGAACTATTTAATTCTTTCCCTTTCAATTTCTCGTCCATTCAGAAAAGAATGAGGGACCCAGTTTCTCGAATCACCCCTGTGCACCTTTTCAACGCGGACCGTTTTGTTTGGAATAATAAAGAGGCCAGCTCCGTATTTATAGCCTGCCGGTGGCTGGCCACGCGATTGTCACGCAAATAAGTCTTCGATCAGGCCCCCCCCCCCTCTCCTACCTTTATTATCGTTTAATCTTTCCGAAACAATTGTCGCGACTTCAACCTCTGCGTAGAAAATATGAAAATAATAATAATAATAGAAACGTTGCACGCGAACAGACGAGGCAGTAGACGTAAAGGAAATATATAAAATATATTCACTAAGAAAAACTAGGCTCCATTGCGGCGGCTGCAAACCGATCGAGTGTCACCAGTCGATCCTCAGGTTATGCACGAAGTTGTTCCATTCTGTTTCCTACGACGAGACCCCGGTGAACCGGTCCTATTCTAGAAGACACCCATCGATCACTCGTTTAGGTCTACCGCCTCGTTTCGTTGTATATACAGATTATGGATAATATTTCCATGGGTTCAGTTCGGGAACTCGGAGCGGCGATTTACCTGATTTATGGCACAGCCGGGGGCTAAGGCCGTTTCTCAGGAGAAAAACCAGCGAGAGGACCGAGGCCTTGCTCGCCTGTTAAGACTGGTGTGTCGGGTTACCACGGAAAGTTATGTCCGTCCGAGCTTGAATGGCGTGCAACGTGCCACAGGCTATGTGGCATCCTCTCAGGATCCGCAAGCTCCCGAGAATATTTAAACAAAACACGCTTTGCGCAGATTTGGGAAGAAGCGATATGTGAATAGTTTGATCCCCGCTTTGGGCAGACTAAAAATGGCAACGAGGAATAATTTCCATCCTTGTCGTTGGCACTATCTGGCAATCGAAAAATAAAATGTTGCCTCGAATCGACGAAATTGTCTCTTGACAATCAGCGAGCGACAATACTGTCTCCATCTTCGTAACAAACTCTTCCGAATCTTTCTGTTGGGTTTCAAAAAAGACACGAGTCCATTTCGTCTGAGTGTTTATCTTGTCTATTTTGCTGTTCGGCGACTGAATGATTGCGCTTCTACAGTTTTATAGAAGTACATATTTATATTGTTGAATGACCAATCAGACACTCTGACAATATTGGCTCACAAATCAGTGATAGTCCTTCAAACACTCATTCATAGGGCAAATTCCAGTAGTTGGTCATCTACGCTCCTTTCCTCCTTCCCTCGATTTATCAAAAAACATAAATATAAAAAGACGCGATGGAAAGAGAGAGCAGTACTGTTTTTCAGGCAGATGACCTAGAGACCTTGCAACATAATCTTTGACCACGATTGCAGCGTAGAATAAAACTATGTAAAGAAATATGTAAATTCTAGAAATTATAAAGTCACACCTTAACGCGGAATCCGACGCAACCACTAGTACGTTGTTACCTTGTAATAGTGTAATTAAAAATTATACTTTACAGTTTTTTTTTTTTTTTCAAAAAATTCTGAGGATGGTTTTCAGTATCGACGACTGCCGGTAAAAAAAAAAATCCTTGTCAAATATTTTTTCGGAAAAAAATTTTTTGTGTTTTTATTTTTTATTCTTCTATTTTTACACTTTTGCTGTTTATTATTTTTGTCAAGTTTACCAACGTGATCTTCAGTGTTAGCTTGTCAAATTAGAAGAGTACAGACCATTTAGAGAATTTACGAGGACCCTCAGTATTGTTCAAAATGTTTTCCAATATATTATTTTCACAAATATATATTATTTCATAATATAAATTATATATATTATATCATAGTATATATAATTATTTCATAATATATCAAATATATATTATTTAATATATATTATTTTCACAAATAACTATTATAGTACTGTGTATCTTTATATAAATAAAGTAGACTTCTTCAGAATAACTTGACAATTTACTATATTGTCATCGCATCATGATAATTGTTTGACAGTTTAATTTTTTATTTAATAGTATATTTTTTATTTAATTTTTTATTTAATAGTTTGACAGTTTAAAACCTGAAAAATAATTTACTGTCAGAAGCTCATTTTTCTACTAAACACTGTCTCTCTTCTCGCCTCAAAAGTTTGGAATTAAGATCGTCAGCCAGATATGGACGACGTGTTGTAGTTACAGCTACTGCAGTCGCACTCAAAGGGAAAATATCGACGTCTAGAGAGCGAAACAACAGATAACGGTCGGATCGTTTGGGGCTGGGTGTATAACTTCTGCGACGGTGGAACACCCCCTCCCTCCCTCCCTCCACCCTCTTCACCCTTCCTAGTCGGTATTGCCGCCGGACCGTTAGGTTTAATCCGTTCACGTCGTACCCGCGTGAATTACATCCCCGTGACTTCGGTTCATCCTCGTCGGATTACAAGCGCTAGCAGCAACCCGTTCCTACCAATTGCGCGTGACTTATGCGCCGATCTGATCGATCGGCCGCGTTATTACGCGTCGATCCTATCTGGCTGTTAGCGTGTTCCGAATCTGCTTGTGTTTTGAATCTGCTCGGCCGATAAAACTACCTGTAAATTGTAAGCTGCCCGGGCTGTAAATCGTTGGCCACCGCGCGAAACGGCATTAAAGCGATCCCAGGCGCCGATAGTCGCGAGATTTTTATGACCGATACGATAGGGAAAATGAATTGAAGCGAGGGCCACCGCCGCGTAAGAGAAATCCCTCGGTTTCAGCTATTTTCGAACGATGAAATTGCCACCGAAATTCCATCCTCCCCGCCCCTCGTGGAACGTTTAGATCGCCAGGCATTGTCGATTCGTCGTTTCATTATCGGCAGATCGCTGTCGAGGATGTTGTAATTGTTCGAAGGAACGAGAAAAGTATTATACTTGGTACTTTGCCGTCAACATTTTCTTCTCAGTGAGATCCGGTACAGAGAACATTACTTTCTTTTTCGAAAAACCGTGTGTCTCTGAAAAACACAAGCGCTGGTAATTTTGACTCGCGCTCTTTTATCCAGCAGAGGTACGAGCCGTTTATTTTCAGAGTCACTTTGTCTTTGAATCGAGACACTCGCGTGTTGGCGTTTTAACACGCCTAGAGAAACCAAGTTACCTTATTTATCGATTATTTATTTATTTACTTTGTCAGTTATCGATTTATTTATTTCGCGTGTCTTTCTCGGTATAAGTAATTTCGCCAAAAACCGCCGCAAACTTTCAAGATAAACAACTCGCAAACGTCAAAATTCCATTATTTCGGAGCTCTGCTCTAAAATATATATATCGAATCAACTTCCAAAATAGGAGAAAAGACAAGAGAAAACACAACGCTGCTTCGTTTTCGATAGTTCTCGTTCGAGGCAAAGATAATCGCCGCGTTCCGTGAAATAAAAAAAAAAAAAAAAAAAAAAAAAAGAGTCTTATCACCTGGTGGTGATTTGAAAATTATCACGTTATTACATCAGCAACTCTGACAATAGAGTGATTATAACTCGGTGATTTCGACCGCGCCGAAAATCTATACCCCATTCTTTCTAACAATTGGCCGTACTTAGCCCCGGCGAGATGGATTACAGCATGAAACTTTGAAAAGTCCATAGATCCTCGAAATCCGCGGAGAAGTAAGTCTTAAAAGTTTCCGCAAGTTCCGCGGAATCATTTGGAGCGCGGTGATAATGACTCGGAGGATGTTAAGCGATCCGAATTTCGCGCAATGCGACGGCGCATGAATTTTGTCGTGATGCTCTGATTGAAATTTCGATCTCTTTTTTTTTTCCTGCTCTACGAGAACGATCATTCTCTGTACCCTTTCTTTCGCAAAAGCTTGAACAAATGTTCCTCCGTGCTATCCGAACATTGTAGCATTCGTTGTTCGACGAAAGCTGAATAGCTTCGAACGAAAATAAAATTTATAAACGTTAAAAGGGCGAAACGACTCGATTCGATTCGATTCGATTCGATCCTCGAATAATCGATCGACAACGAAATCCTCGATTCATCATGTTTCTCTGTTAATAAATTTCCATCGTATTTCCATTGTTCTCGAGTACCGCTGTTCCTTCATCCTGTCATTACCATTAATTCCCACCCAGAGCAGTTGCCATAGATTCTCCTATTGCACGTGTCGTTTAGCTTCGTGAATCAACGATAATATATTCGATCGAGTTGCATAAGTTTTATAATTAGAAGATCGATAATTATAATTATCCTCTGGTATTTATACTACCAACGTCTACGTTTCAGTCTCGCAGTCCTCGTCCAGACAGAATTTTAAACTGGATTGTCTACAACAAGACGGAAATTCCAATATAAATTTCCCGAAAAATTTATTTCCCTCTTTTTGTTCCCTTTCTTTGAAAAAATAAAAAAAAATAAAAAAATAAAAATCGATGTTATCCAAAATTATCTATCCATGAAATTCCGTCGCCAACAAAGCGACGATTTTCGGAACGAAACAACGAATCTCTCGTTCTCTGTGCTTTCGCCATTTTCCTCGCCCGTTGTCCGAAACCAATCTACTCGGTACAAAGAATTAAATCGGTTATCACGTTCTGCAATCACGGTGCTACAATTAATCCAGCCCTTTATACCACCAGCCCTTTTACGCGGCGCTAAACAAACTGGCGATTTTCTATAAGAACACCATCGGACAAATGTTTGCCAACGTGCTCGATGAGAGAGAGAGAGAGAGAGAGAGAGAGAGAGAGAGAGAGAGAGAGAGAAAGCGGACACAGCAACGTGTTGCAGACGCGGCGTAAATGGTGTTCTTTCAGCTTCGTTTTAACGATCGTTGCTGAAAACGGCGAAATAATCGTCGCTAAGGGACACCTACACGTGCAATTACAATAAATCCTGGCTGGCCATAACGTAATCACGGGGTCGTTGCAAAACTGCTGGACTCGTCGCGATCGTCAGCGTGTTCCACGGGCTTAACAGCGGTGCGCTGAAATCGGCAACCGGTTTTCGGAATCAAGAATAGGGAATAACGCGTGTGTCGATAATAGTCGCGTCGAATCGCGTAGGTACAGTCGTGCAGCAATTTGCAAATAATGCGAAATTTACCGTCCGGCAACTGTGTCATTTGCCCGTGGAATATTTGATCGCTCGATTGGAACGATTTTCAATCTCGGGCGACGTGCGGCGATGGATAAAATATTCCGCGGGATGCAGCTGTCCGCGATCATACGTCGATTCATCTAGCGGAGGTTTTCATCGTAGTGCGAACGAACGACGATATTCTTGAGCCGATAATCGCCAAATAATTGACATCGATCAACCTCGTTAAAGTCAACTTCGCGATAACCCGGCATTTCAAGCTCGTTTGCGGCTAATTCGTGATTTTTCTAGTTGAGAAAGAAACTGGAGCTAGAATAAAATTCCCTCCAACAAATTTGCAAAGATATCGGTCTCTATTCCGAGTATCGATTTCTCACTAACTTTATTTTCGAATTTCTGGTAACCCAGTTTCGTTTGCTCTGATAATTATCTTCCAGTAGAGTGTAAATTACTCTGTTGTTTTTTTTTTTTTTTTTTTTTTTTTTTTGAATGGGAAAAAACAAATTTTTTTTTCCCGGGACCGGGAAATTTTCCCAATTTTTTTTTTTTTTTTTTTTTTTTTTTTTCGAATGGGAAGAAACACATTTTTATTTCACGGGACCGGGAACATTTCCCAATGTTTTTTTTCTGGCAACGTGTATACATAAATAGGTTAGGAAGTTCGAAATTATTGCCGCGGAAAAACGGGGAATTTGACCTGGTATTCGCCGGAACGGATCGATGTCGCGGAATTTTCGTAAAGTATAATATTAGTTTCCGTGTAGGGAGGACCTGCGGTTCCTTCCTCTGGGAAGTAAACACCTGTGTAAACGACCTCTTCTTATTTCACCATTATTTGAAATACTTCGGTACTATCTCGCCGATAGTTTTCGCGGGGGCTCGTGCTCTCACCGGAGCCGCAATTGAAAGGAAAAAGAAAAAAATAAAACAAGAACCGGAAAGAACAGGAAAGAAAGAACACCCGTGCTAAATTGACCACCCGACTTGGAATAACGTTTCTTAATTAGTTCTTTACGTGACTGAAATCTCTGGATCTTGAAACGTTCGAACGAGTTGTAAGTTCGAACACCGAGGTGATCTTCGATTATTCGATTTTCTTCTTACCACGTGCGATATAATGCCGTTCTGCTTCGTGGAGAACAGAACCGGTCACACGATCGTTAATCAAACGGTCAATTTTCGACCAGAGAGCTCGGAAGAAACGAGATACTCGAATCTTGGAATTTCGTCATGGTAAAATGGGAACGTCAAACCGTTTAATCAGACCGCTGCTAAAGAAAAGGAAAAAAAAAAAAACGAGCTAACCCGTTAATTGGGACATTGGTTTCCCCAGCGGTACGAGCCTCAAGTTCCTTAATTTCGCGAAATTCGATCAAGATACACGGATATTCGCGTGCCCGACGCATTCCATTCGTTATCAACGAAATATCGTGCCGCTGTTTAATTAGCAGCTGTGACACACGGTGTCTCGGTGTTAGTCTCGAACCGTGATTAATCGTATCTCGTATTCCCAACCTCCATCGCCGCCCCACGTCCTCTTTTCTTGCACCGCGGTTTTCCTTCGCGATCCTTTCCTTCTTTTCGCCTCTTATCTGACGTGCCCAATAACCAGGTATGTGTGTCGCTCGATAAGTTGTATTGTTCCTGGCTGGTTGGTTGGTTGGTTGGTTTGCGTCGAGCTTATCGACCTACCTACCGGGGGAAAAAGCAACTCCGGCGAAATTCGTCGCGCGAATCGTTTTTCGACTCCCCTGAAATACGCTCTCCCTTTCTCTCTGTCTATCCTTCTTTCTTTCGGTACATGATCGATCTCTTCAAGAAGCCTCCCCCTCCCCTCCCCCTCCCACACCGTAGCTTCGCTTCCTACTTCCTATTGCAAACATCCAGCTAAAGCTCCTTCCTTTTTCGTCTCTCGTTCTTTTGTTCCCGATCCGATGGAGGAGGGGGAATACGCGTAACGAGAATCCGAGGTAATTAAAGTTAACTCGTAATTGCAAAATTATCGCGGAGGAAAAAAAGAGGATTGTTTGTCGGAAAATTAGCCGAAATTATTTCACAAAGATAGTTTCCCAGCGGTTGGGGGAAAAAAGCACACTGTATGAATGCCGTTACTTGAAAGCACACACACACACACACACACACAGGCGAGAAATTATTCAGTGAAAATAGTTCCGCCGCAAATTAAAAAGGTATCCCACGCGAAATCATTCCAAAACTCGAAAATTATTCCGCGAAAAAATAGTTCCTCCGCGAATTCATTCATTAAGAGCCGAGCTCCAACGTAACGTTTTGCCCGTTGCTTTTTTTCCCTCCTTCGGTCAATTTACACGTCGTTACTCTCTTTTAATGTTACAATAGTTGCGAGAATGAAAATCTCGCGTGCGCAAGTGAAATAATTGCACGATCGTTGCAATAATCGCTTGATTCCCAATCGAATTGTTTCAACGAGAGGGACATTGGTGTAAAAATGTGGTAAATTTAAGAGGGAAAGGAACAATGGTAAAAGCGTACGACTTTCAAGGGACAACTAATTTAAAAATTATCGATAATTCACTCGATAATTCCGCGATTGCGCGTCGTGCAATAATAATTTGGCCATTAATGCGGCGCGAATTCGGCCGCGTGCGCGTATAAGAATCTCGCACAATTTGAAAACGCACGAAGGAGAAATTAGTCCGTGGAAAATAGTTGCCTCGCAAATTAAAAAAGCACGCCGCGCGCCATAACTCGAAGGCACGCAGATAAAATTATTCCGCAACGAGAATTGTTTCTACAAATTGAAAACCGCGTTCTGCGAATCTGTAATTTAATTTGCGAGATGGTTATTTTGCGCGAGTATGGTTTATATAACCGTGGGCGTTTCCTGGGAATTTTATTTTTTATTTTTTTTTTCCGCGGGATAATTTTCGTTAACCGGGCCGGGGAATCCCGGGAAAATTCGCGGCGACAACACTTTTCTCATGCATCGTTGCACGCGTCGCCGCAGAAACGTGCGAGGGGTAGGCATTCGGAAAATAAGAAGGGCGAAGTAGGAAATCGGGAGATCGGAAGCCGTCGCGAGCATGTTCGATTTTTATCGCCAGGCCAGACGCGTCAAAACACGCTCGAAAATATATTTTTTCACCAAGTTGAAGAACTCGCCGAGTTTGCAACGCGATGACGATGACGAATGAAAAAAAAAAAAAATGAAAAAAGTAAAAACCATTTCTCCGCCATTTTCTATTCCCTCGTCCTCTGGTAATTTCCAGTATTTTAAATAATTCAGGTTTTACTGGCACGATACACTCGTATCAATCATACTTTTATAATTATCTTTCATGATGGATTTCGTATCGAATCGTTATCTATAACAAGTATAGCGAGATAATGCATTATACTGTTTAGAACAATTCGCGAGACGGTGGCTCTCCTTCGCCAAGAAGACGAAGACGAATGATTTTTGCGAAATCTTTCCTCAAATCACGTTTCGTTAACCTATTTCACTTAAAAATTCTCCCTTTCGCTCTTCATTCCTTATTCTTCTTTCCAATTAAACAGAAGAAAAAAAAAGAGCTGCGAAAGTGCGCCAACGTGCGTCCATAAAGAATGAAGTATCCAGAGAGAAAGATACGTCTACGTGTTTTTATTACCTTCGGAATGCACGCATTTGCATAATTTGTACTCACCGTGCGATCTTCAAATACAAACGAATAAAAAAGAGACAGGCGTCAAAAGCCGGGGGGTGTGCGTCATTACACAAAAAGTTACAAAGTTTCAAACATTCCACATAAAACATTTCACAACGGCGTTAATGGCCGTTCGATGTTTGAATGATGTGCAGCAGTTCGAGGACATGAGTGAAATGTTTTACTCTACGCTCTACAAAATTGATTTGTAGACCCAAAGAAACGACGCATTATCTATCACGTTTGACGAACTGTCGAACGATCCAAGAGGATTAACAGACCATAATATACGCGTTTATTACGAATAAATGGACAAACAACGTATTGATATTTCGCACAAAAGGTTAACAAAGAACGTATCCCGCCGCGCGCTTTGCTCCATTTTCGCTTTTCAATTACCGATGTTGTTGTTTCATAACCACAATCCTGATGATTAATCGGGACACGAAGTTTTAATAGGCTGTCTGGTCGGAAATTGTATCATCCCTTTTCACGTTCAAACGAAATATTATAGCGTTTCCTCCTCTTTTTTTTTTTTTTTTTTCCAAGGCTGCAATTTCGAAATTACACGATCGGCGTACCGAGCATTATTTTATTTCCGTAAATTGAATATATTTTTTTTTCCATCGATTAAAGAATATCTCGTACGCGGAACGGATTGAAAATATTCAAGCAGATGAAAAAGAAGAAAAAAGTAAAAAGAAGTGACGGAGAGCCAACAACTTCCCCGGGTACCTTATATACCAGTCATTTTAGCGTGGCGTGTAGGCTTATTCGATTAATCGATCGAAACTGACGTGACTCGCGTCGAGAAAGGATGTCCCGGGAAATATTAATGACACTAGGCGGGAAGCATAAAAAAAAAAAGGAAAAAAAGGAAAAAAAAAATGAAAGGCGATATATATTTTTCAAGCTAAATTCTGTCACGTCGTTGAAACGACGTTTCGTAGCTGACGGTCGGCCATCTTGATCGTAATTAGTGGCACTGTCGAATGGATCTGTCGATTTATCCCGGCTGGTGGTTTTATCGCCGCGTTAAATCTTCGTTGCAGATTCGTTTCATTTTCGTTAGGCTATCTCTCCTCGCTATTGTCCCGTACTTCGCCCTCGTCTTGTTTCCTTTTTTTTTTTTTTTTTTTATTTTTGGGAGTTTATGGTTTCCACGTTAGGTTTACAGTCTCGAAGAGAGACAGCATTACGAAAGAACAAGGTTGCTACACAGTTTGAGTAACGTTCAGTTTAAACGAAATGAAATTTCTACCTTCGACGAAAGGTTACTCTCTCTACGTGGAGGAGAGAGGAGTCGCACGAGGAGAGAAGTATATTTAACTGTGAATTTTATATAACGAGCCAAGAAATCCGAGTGACGCTGTAATGCATAGCGGACGGTAGTCCGGGGCAGTAGTTTTTAACCCGTACAAATTTTGTAACCCAGTTTTTAAAGTCAACCTTCCCCCATGATTGCTCATTTTTATCACTCGTTTTCAAGGATCGTGTTGAGCCAGTTTGGACAGCATCCGCAGTTCCGAATTGGTTTAATCCACACGTGGAGCACATATAGGTCAAAACGTCCCTAGGGAGTCCAACTTCCGTTGACGTTATATTACGATTAGTTTCACATTTGCTTCGCTTGTCGCGTAATAAAATTCCACTTTAAAACAGTGTTTCGTACGTGGCCGCTCGCCGCTGCTCAAAATCCATAAAACTTATTCGATAATTAAAATATCCACGTCGGAAACTAACGTGGCAACACGATGGTCGTAAGTGCAGAAACGGATAATCTGGGAAACATTGCGTTTCGCGTCGCGCCATTTCTCGGAAACATGAAAACATCGATACGCTGTAAGTTGTTAAGTGAGATTACAGAGGGATCGGTAGATAATTAACGCTAGTTGAATTAGCGAAACATTAAAATTGAATTAACTTTTGCATTCTATCGTACGTTTCTATCCGAAATTCGAAATATTTCGAATAAACATCCCAGCCCAGCGGCTTTTGCACGTTGACTTCAAATTATTGAGACACCATTTACACGCGATCGCGACGATCGTCGCCAGCGTGTTACAACGCTGACGAGTGCAATCAGCAACGCTAAGGTCTCGCTAAGGTAGAAAAATATCTCGCAGCGACTCTCCCATTACACGATTGTTAACTCGTCTATTGACGTTATCGGGGAAATCGAATCGTTCCTTATCTCCGTCTTATCTTCTCCCTAGCGAGATTGCATTTAAAGAGTCTCGTCGTCGACGTGTACCTGTCGCGCGCGCGAGACACTTGGCTTTTGCCGAGCGTTCCGCGACGATCCGAGGCATTCCTCAAGCACGGCTTGACTGCGGCCATTTTAAAGAAACTTCCGTTTTAATTTATTTCCGGAAGCGGGCGCATCCGTGACACGGACCGGCGCAGCGCCAGGAGAACATCAGGAGGAGCAATTGCCCGGCTGTTACCAAGGATTACCCAGTTGCTCGAGAATGGGTTGTTGCTGCACGGACGAGCCCTCGTCTAAGGTGGAGCCCGAGGTAAGGATTATTTCCTTTACGATTACGATCAGCAGGAAACCATTTGCCCGCGTTTCGATGTGAAACTTCGGGGTCTCGTAGCCGGTGAAAAAGAAGAAACGGGCGGGGGAGGGGTCGGGATCGGGTCACTGGTTTATCGCGTAAATTTCGCCGGTAGTTCGCGCAACAGTTCGCGCACGCGGTGCAATTCTTTCTCGCGTAATGGCGGAGGAGAGGCGATAATTATTCATGAGAAACGTATTTGCCGTACACACGTGCGCTTAATTATCCTGTGTGTGTGTGTGTGAATATGTTGATAGTAAATTATACGAAATGCTCGCGGTGCATTCAACCAGATGGACTACCTGCTGAATAAATGATTGTTGTCTAAGTTTGGCATTCGAAAGACGATGATCGGGGTTTTCACGTGAAATACGATTCGAGATTAAATAATTGGCTCTCCTTTGCGCGACGTTCGGGGAGATTGGAGAAAAGCGAAGAAAGAAAGAAAGTTGAAAGTAGAATTTCGCCAAATCAGTGACCACCCGTGCTTTGAATTTGCTTTTCGTGTAATTTAAAACGTGGATGGACAGCTTGTGTTTGCTTTTAAATCACAAAGGATTTTATATTCATTTTAAAAGTGGCCTTTCACTTTTCTCAGACCGAGATCACACAGCTTGCTTTTTAGTTGTACCATGATGTTTTTCCATCTATTCTTAATTCCTCCTGTCGAATCGTAATCATACTCGCTGTGAGCAGTATGAGCTTTTTAATTATATCTTTTCATACTCTGTGTTGTGCTTACTATTTTTTTATCACATTTTCACGAATACATGTATGAACTTACACTAATGAGCCTCGTGTCTCTTTACTCTGTTATGTAAAGCTTTTTTACACCAAACGATTATGGCAGTCTGAACATGATAATTTTGCGTATCGTCAGCCAATCGCGTTAAAGTTGCCAAATATTTCGAATTCGAGAGTAGCAGAGACTCTGTCGAGAAACTTTAAAATATCGGAATTGAATAAAATTCAGAGGAAACTCGCCGCCGGAGAAGCTTTTTAACTTAATTATCCTCAACAGCAACGAAATAGATTTTTTTTTTAATTTTAAATGTCTTTTTTTAATCCCTTCTCTTGCCGTTTATTTTACAACTGTAGAGATACATTTACAACTGTCAGATAGCTTAGGCGAATGCGCGCCCGTAATTGTTACCAGAAAAAAAAAAAAGAAAGAAAGAAAAGTTATTTCGCTCTGTTTCATTAAATAGTTAAATTTCATTCACGAAAATATGACTACCGTTTTCTCATGAATGTATTAAATAGATTTGCTCGGTTTACAAAGGCAGATGGACAAGATACAAATGAATACTATAATAACGCGCGTTGAATATAAATGAATATATAAATGTAAATATATTTCGGATGATATGTATAAATGAATTCCAAAATATGGTAATTAAGCGCTCGTTGCTCATCAAAGCTGAGTCTAGCACGGAGAACTCGCGTGACCCGAAGCTCGACGTTCCTCGTTTTAAACCGGTGTAGAGTTTTCAATTACAAAATTGAAAGGGGGAGAAAAATTTATCCGAAATAGACGATCTATTCAAAGAAATAGAGGTCAAGAAGCAACGATTGAAAGAGTAAAATATACAACACGGCCTTAGATTGTCCTCGGCGAGGAAATTTCCGAAACGACGCGGAACGTATGCAACAACGTGTTGGATGATAGCACTTTCTTACGGCGATAAATGCAGATAAATGGTTTAATTATAACCGTTTGTTCTCCGTATTCCAAAATGTAATTGAGCAAGGGGTGGTTTTGAACCGGTGATCACTGGCGTGCATGGAAACCGTGTTATTCACGCAGCGATGAAACTGCTGTTTTTGTGCTTATGTATCCTCTAATTGTACGGTTACCAATGGTTTCGTTGATCTACAGGGTACTTCAGAAGTAACGGCACGGCTGAAATTTCATTTTCGATGCCGGGGAAGCACACCGGGCGAAAACCCCGAATGTTATCGTTATCATCACGTGCGTTGAATACACGATATCGTTGGATACGAACGAAACGGGAGCGTGTGAAATATATATATATATTTTTTTGTTTTCGTTTTTGTTCTGGCAACTCTTGCTAACGAGATGGAAATAAATAATCACGCGGTAATAATGGTGGTAACGTTATTATGGTTGGTAATTACAGTTCTCTTTGATTACATTGTTCCGGTAATGGAGAAACACGAAAGCAATGATTACCGGATTTTGTATTTGTATCGCAATTAACAATTAAACTAGCGGCGAATTGAGTTTCCAACTAACTCCTAAGTTGCAAACTGACAATGAAACTTTGCCGAATGACTATTCCCGTCATTTCAGAAACGCTACCATCGCGCGATGTACATACGCATTAATGGCTGCATTCCCGAAATTACTCGGTTCTTGTCAATTAATTTGTCAATTTCAAGTTCTAACAACGTTGTTAATAGTTTTCTTTCAGATTGCGCACCGCTGTTAATATCAGCGCGCCGCCGCTTTTTCGTTGCCCCATATATTAACGAACATTATTCCACGTAGTAACAAAGTTTCCATTCGTACGAAGAGAGAAACGCGTTGGCGAAAAAGTCAGCTTAATGAAGTTTTTAATTTTGTTTGCAAAATTTACATAAAAAACACGCAGTATTAGTTTCTCACAGCCGTTAAAGATTAACATATAGTATCGGACGAGTTTCTATTGTAGAACCACCGTCGTTCTTTTCTTTTTTTCCTCTTTTTTAGACAAAGTTCCGTTATGAAATTTCGCGGGTTTTCCTTGAACCAGACGGAATTACAGAGATAGCGTTTAAACAACAATTTAACCGAACCGAAACATTTAGAAGGAAAAAACGGCAATTACATTTTTTGCGTGCAATTCCAACAAATCTCCGTTCTCATCCTTTCGTTTAAAAATACCTCTCCTTACAATTATCGTCTCTTTTTTTTTTTTTATCTCGTCGTGTTCTCTGAAACACAGTGAGCCAGATAACAGTGCAATCAACCAGGTTCGAGTATTTTTGTTCATACTTGTAACATTCGTGCCGAACGTTGCGTAAAGAGACTCGTTCCGTTCGATATGCTTTCCGTCTCGATTGCTTCCTACATATTATATATGTAGGAGAGTTATTCGTTTGAACGTCAAAGACAGAAATGTCCTCCCGACAAGAAGAATTAAATCGATCTCTTAGGGATTAATAAAACTTGTACAGAATCCCGACGTTTACGTCCTTCTTCGGCATTCCCTTGGCCAAACGCGATTGAAACATTCAGCCAACCTCGTAAACCGTTACTACAACGGATAGCGTAAATTTCACGCTTCGGTTTCTTGATTCCTTCGATCGATCCGCGAGCTTCGAATAATCAACGTAACTCAACTTTTATATAGAAAATAGAGAGGCTCCGCCGTTCAATTCACGGCCTGAATGCTAATTAAACTGCGTTTACACCGAGCGATGTTTGGTCAGCAAAAAAAAAAAAAAAAAAAAAAAAAAAAAAATAGAATAGCTCGCTTGATATCGAGAGAATTATCTGTAACCAATGAGTCAGTCGAGTGGACAAATATCGCAAGTGGCTACGTACGTACGAGATAATCGAAAGTCGGATGTTTGCTCTTCGATCTGAACGCGTATCGTTGATTTTATTGTCTGTTCGCGATCAGGTGAAAGACAAAGAGCTTGGAAATGAATATTTCAAGGTTCGCACGTGTTTGCCTCTCTCTTTCTCACTCACTCACTCACTCTCTGTTGGTTCTTCACTTTCGAACGGAGTCGAGCTTTAAAGAGTTCAATTACTCGCGACGACGACGTCTTCGTCGAGTGAATTTCACTTCTTGGACTTCCTTGCACTTTCGCATCCTCGACCTTCCGGCCGATCCCATTGAATTTTTAAACATCTTAAATGCACTTTGCAAGCTCGTCCATTTGCTGATTAAAATATTCTATCGCCGATGTATATACACAGACGTCACGGTCGTTCAGGGTTAGAGATAAAATTGTACGAGTGACGCCACACCGACGCGTTAAGAGTATTACGCGTTCCTTGCCGCGAAGCTTCCCTGTCCTTTTTTCCTTTTCATATTACTTTACATCGAACGTGAAGCATCGGGCAGCGTAAATTTCTTCTTCGCCTCGGCCATAAATCTTGGTGATTGCGCGTGATTACAAACCAATAATGCAAATGCTTCGTGCAGAATTGGGCTGGCAATTCAATTTCGTTGAAATTACGCGGACGATTATTATTCGAATCTGTTAATTTACATTCGGCGTGCTGGCGTGTTTGACTAAGTAACTAGATTTTTTTCAGTTTCTGAAATACTGTTGCAGTGTCTTCTTACAATCTGTTCAATTACAGAGTGCATTGAATGCATTAAGTGCACATAGGGTGGATTTAAATGTTAAAACATCGGAAACGTGCGAGGGACTGATGAAAAAAGAAAAGAAATGTCGAAACGTTTGTTTATGCTTATTGTCTATTTTATTGTCCACATTGTCATCTTTTAATATTATCCGTATCGTGTATTTGACGAAGATACTGTTCAAAAGGTTAGTCACTCGCAGCAATGCAAACATTAGATCATTGTTCTGGTGATGTTTGATGGTTTGCAACTACTGTTTGGCTCCTCTTAAGTTACTCTCTCGAATTGATTGACATTGAACAAACTTAGTGAATAAAATTAAAACCTTTTTGTTTCGTTTTTTACGATTTTCTCTAAGGGACTTCTCATCGAGCCCAAAGTTTTGTACTCTGTACTCTACTTATATCGTGTCTCATTACAGTTTCAGTGAAAGCTCGAAGTGTTTCTAATTCTCATAAATATTCAAACAGTTCCACTGAGTGGAAAACACATCGTCAAAGTTCGGAGCATTATTTGAAGCAAAATTACAGCATACATTGAAAAAAATACATTCCAGAAAAATTTATTTCAATAATATTCGTTCGTTAAAATAAATTCATTTGTAACTGAAAATACCTTTTACTTTCTTTAACAATATTGTTCATCATCATCGTGTAATAAAATTTAACATTTTTGTCGTTGTATTTACATATCTCAATGTGTCAATAAATGAACTTGTACCATTTCTCTTTTCACAAAAAAAAAGTCTCGTATAACTAGCATTCGATCTTAGCGAGAAGGATTTTTGTTATACTCGAATTGGTAGTCTTACAGTCGGTCTATGATCGTGTTTTCGAAGGTAATTATTGTATCTGGAAATGTAGTCCTAGAATAAATATAGAGTGGGCCAAAAGCTTCTTCCCACCTATTTTCTTTTTTCTAACGAAACATCAAAATATAATAAAAAAAACTAATTTGATTAATTTTAAATTAAATTTAAGTTCAAATACAGTTTCTTCCATTACGTTTAAAAAATCATTTCTTATAATAAAATAAAAAAATTACGGATTTATTTTTGGCCTTATCTATACATACACGTTTCTCACAATATATTTCTATTTCAATCCTTCAATCCAAAGTCAGTTTCTTCGGAAAAACCAAACTAAAAAATTAAAAACTAAAGAGCCAACAGACACTGTGTACTACGAAAAAAAAAAAAAAAAAAAAACAATAATGGGGAGAGATTTTTCGCGATCCAGAGGGGTGGTGTGTGAAACCTAACCCCCAAAAGCGTCTGGATACGCGCTAAACGTTTAATCCGTTGGCGGCACGACGCAGTAAATCACAGTTCTCCGGAGAGGTTCGATAGTTCCCGCGGGAGGCGTTCGCCGGGACAGCCTCGGGTATCAATTCCTGACTTACGCGTTAATCGAGCTGGACGGTTGCCAGGAAAATCGGTGGAAACCGGTGACGTGTACGCGTCTCGGGTAAACGGGTCACGTGCTCGTTGACGAGAGTTGCTCGCCGCGCGCAAGGGAGCAACCGGGGGCAAAGGTAACGCGAGGAAAAGTGACCCACTGACACGGTCCAGAAACCAACCGGGATCGGCTCTCGGCTTTCCACCCCTCTCTCTCTCTCTCTCTCCCTCTCTTTCTTTTTCTCCTGGCTTCTGTTCGATCCGCTGGGAGAGAGAATCGCGGATAAGAATGCCTCCGATACGCCGCCCGGAAAGATACAGAGTGGAGGAGAGGGCGACCGTTTCAACGTCGAGCGGCTGCTTTGTACGTGTATGTAAAAGAGCCGTCTTTCAGAAGGCGACGAGAGTACTTTTCCCTTTTTCCTTTCCTTTCTTTCTTCTTTTTTTTCTTTTTTTTTTTCCACACGTTTCGGCTGAACCTTTTGAGAGGGTAGCCCGGGCGAGACTGAGACGCGCGCGCCAGCCATTTGAAAGACGCGTTGGTCTACCCGTTGAGACTTTTTTTTTTTTTTTTTCGTTTAAATTTCGCGAAAATTACGAAAGCTTGGCGGAGAGATAGAAGATAATGCGAACTTTTCGAATTTCGATTTTGGAACTTGGAATTGCACTGGCTATCTGAGTAAACTCGAAAGTACAGAAAGCCTGGTTATCGTTGATCCTAAAAATTTACAACATACGTATGACACAAAATAATATTTTGTATATAAATAATAATGTACATAAAATCAAAATAATGTACAATAAATGCAGAAAATGTCCGAAACGGAGCACGAATACAATTCTTTTGGAATTTCGCGAAAATTATGAAAGTTTGGCGAAAGATGTAACGACGACAAGATAATGCGAATTTTTGGAATTTAGAATTTGGAATATAGAACAGTGCAAACTCGAAAGCCAGTGGGACGTTTACGCTGATATCGTCGATTCTAGAAATGTACAACATATGTACGACACAAAATAATATTTTATATATAAATAATATATATAATATATTATATATATTATTTTGATTATAAATATATAATCAAAGAAATATACAATAAACGCAGAAAATGTCCTAGACTCATATTTAATAAAAATTACACTCACCGCCAATCTGTTTCGCGTAACTCGAGAATCGAATGCATATATATATATATATATATATATATATATATATATATATAATCAAAATAACAAACAATAAAACCAGAAAATGTCCTAGACTCATATTGAATAAAAATTACACTCGCCGCCAATCTGTTTCGCGTAACTCGAGAATCGAATGCCAGTCGCGCGACAGAGAGAATTGAGAGATTAATAAAAATCGGGACGGACCTGCCCTGTCTGTTCTCTGATTAGCGGACAATGAAGAGAGGAACCGTCGCATCGGACTGTTGGACTGATGAAAATGATCGGCGCGCGGTCGACCGGGACAAGTTGTGATTGTTCTCGCCACGTTTGGGCCAGATAGGTAAGTGCCGATTGAATCGGGCACCGGGGCTTCGGCTGGTAAAATTCGCGTGGAAAACCGCTTTGATCTGACTGCCACGAGGACGCGCAGTGTTGCAGGTTGAAAACGGTGGCGGCACGTGACGCGCAGATTAATCGGCACGATCTCGCGTACATCGTTAGGTACATTTGCCCGGCCGCTTTCCACTCATGTCGCGTTTTTGACGAACTAATACGATCAATCAAAATCCTTCGATGGCCCGATGGTCGATTTGTACGATTTTTTTCTGTTTTCGCCCATCGGCGCTGAATGATCGCCCTGTTGCGCTCCCTCCCCACCGTGTGTGTGTCAGTTTGTGTGTTTGTCTGACGATACGGACGAATCGATTGTCAGAAAAGTAAAAAAAAAAAAAAAAAAGAAGAGACGAAAAATTGAAAGTGATGGTGTTGTCCCGGTGTTCATCGTTGAGCTAGAATAGGCCTTTGATTAGTGGCGAAATGTTCAAAGCTGAATGTACATACATACGGGGAGAATTAAAAGAAAAAAAAAAGAAAAGAATGGAGATGGGCTTTATGGGTTTGGTAACGGGAGATTGTACCGGGGTAATCAAAATTTCGAATCGTTGGAAAGTGGTACGTTTTCCACGTTCTCCTTTGCGTAGCTCTTTTCTGGAGGGAGAATTGTGCGAATTTTAAATAGTTGACGGCAGAAGACTCGAAATCAACGATCCTATTACACCATTACATAGTGCCATTCAATTAGCCAGGTGAAGGGACACTGTACATTTTAAAAGTCGAGTAGTAACTAATTTTCAGACGTTTTCACTAACCAGAATGATTTAATTCTAACTTGTCCAAATGAATATCCTAGTAAAAACGTACAAAGCCTTCTTACACACAAACACACATATACACACAAAAGGGAAAGTAACAAGCTGAATATCAACGATAGTATCACAGCGAATCTTACAAAGAAAATCTGAATTTCAAGATATTACGTAGTACAAAATGCACAGATACTTTCGCGTGCTATAGAACGTATCATCTCGTCCCACGAGCGATTCGTAATTGCGGGCCCTTTCTCCGTGGACGTTTTCCCTTTGGTAATTAGCGTAACGATGCTCAATGTCGCAGCAGTGGAACGAATCCCCCACCGTCAAGGCTAACGTTGCTGCAAATGCTCGATTCCGGGACAAAGCAAGCGCGGCACCCTCTTGGCCAGACGCCTCGATTCGTCGAGGGGGAGCAGGGAGAGATTACGATCCAGGGATGCGCGTCCCTGGCGCAAGTTTTAATAGAAGACACGTGAAAATCGTTCCCCCGGGTGTGCACGCCATTAACGCGCGTGAACTCTCGAGTGTTGGCATCACCGCCGGGGCTTGCACGAGAACGTGTGCCGCGTTAACGAGACGGCCCGATACTACATACCATCGATTAACGCGCTCGTGGAGAACAAAAGGACCAACGACAGAGATGAGTTCCGTCGTAGATCTTTGAACAAATTGGGAATTAGCACGCATAGTTGGGTATCGCTGCGTGGAAAGATCCGAGGCTTCAATTTGAGTTTAATACAGTTTAGTTCTTGGCAAGGGGAGTCTCAAAGTCCCGAGCGTGTGAGGTAAAGAGGGCTGACGCGAGCGAAATTGTCGATTCGCGTAATTTCTCGCGGAAATTGGTTAATTTTCGTATCACCGGGGAAGTTGCGTCTCGTGCCGGGACCAAAACGATTTTTCAGTTTTCCTCGTTAGTTCGACTGTTCGGTACATTGTACGAATTTTTGTACTTTCAGCCCTTTGTTTTATAACATCGGTCGCAGTTGTCGTGGTTCCGATGCCTTTTTTCAGAAAAGGAAATTGCAATGTATCCGTTTCTTCGAATTGACAAATTAACAAGTATAAACTACAAGTAACGATATTTTGTATCTGAAACAATGCTACAGTCTAAGTATAGAATACCGGAAAGAATATTGTAAGACAACGGATCGAAGCCCGAAATATCCGAGTGTATATAGTAGCTGATTATGAAAGATTTCTTTTCTTTTTTTCAGAAAAAGAATCTGTCTACGACTGGATGAAATCGCGCTGGTGAATGGTCAAGCGTAGACACGTGCGTAAGTATTTGAGAATGAATAACGTGGGTTGCACGATTGTCTCGAAGGCATGCGTGTCACGTGAATTAATTACAATTGATTAAAGCGCTTGATTATCAAACAACCGCCGATATGGCGAGCGTTTATTTGATGCTAATGTCGCGGCTGTCGTAGACCTTTGTCATTCATAATTTCAACCTGACGTGGATTAACTTGGGCGGTGGTTCTATTAAAAAGAGAAAAGCATCAGTCGTATAGTTGAACGTTGAACTGATAAAATCTCATCCAGCTTCCTTAAGGGGGCAGGACAGTTTGACGGGCCGAAAAATTACGAATACTTTGGAGGGCTAGTAAAAACAAAAGTATATATTTGATTTTGACATGAGTTTCTGTGGTTTATTTCAACACATTATAAACTATAAAAAGCAACATTGAAAAAGAAAAAAAGAGGGCCCTTATTTAACTTTCTAACTTTTTTCATAACTTTTTTTTACATTGCCTATCGGTGTGCATGATTCCAGCCAAGCAGGATTAGCTGCGACAAAGAGGCAAAAAAAGTTTAAAGTAAACAATATTCTCTAGGGATTGACGATCCCATATTTTCATTTTTGTGAAAAAAATGAAAATAGCAGCTATTTGTTTTTGATGTATCGAGTTTATGCCAAAAATTTCTACGTTTTCTGTTTATATTTTTCGAAATTGTTAAAAAATAGAAAATGCTCGATCGTCAATCCCTAGTAAATGTTACGCTAAAGATACGTACCAAGTTTCACAGTAATCGGTTGGTTAGATTCCGAGATATCTTGCACATTTCTAAAAAGCTAGTTTCGAGAAAAACGCGTTTAAAGTTTCAGAACGTCAGATTTCATATGTATCCTCTACTTACTTTTTTTTACTTATATATCGCGGTTTACAGTTCTTACAATTCACAACTTAATTGAATCCAAGTCCCCTAATATTCGATTCCACCAAAAGTAATATTTGAATCACACGATTTACACTTTGTAACACTGCTTTAAAGTTGCCAACAGTGATACAAATTCAATTATTCTGTATCCGCGGATTTATGATTACACCCCAAAATAAGTCGTTTTAAAGGCTAGGACCTTTTGTATCTTATTTCTAAGACTTCAAACTATTATTTAAGATAACAACAAAACAATCGATTTTTTGAAAATTTCAAACTGTCCTGACCCAGAATTTAATCCTCCAGATTAAATTCTTTACATTTACTCTTCATCTTTTTTTTTTTTTTTTTTTTTTTTTTTTTTATCAAACGAAACAAACTTCTATCCAGACACCGTTCCTTTGCCTTTGGAGATCGTAAAGGTTGGCAGAAAGTTCCAAGTAACGCGAGGAGAATCACCATTGTGATCCGTCCGTAAATTGCCTCTGCGATTTTTACGCGTAATAACGAAATAAGTTACGAAGTAAGGTTAACGTTTCACGTTGTGCATCCGGCTTCGTGCCGCGGCCGGATGTAAAATATCCAGGCGCAATTTGTATTTGTAATCCTCGGTGCTTAAGAATTGAAACCAGAGTCGGAGTTTAAATTAAACTTCATTGCGAATGCAGTAGTTTTAGTTGAACCTGCAGCCGTAATCCGCGGTACAGAACGTGACTGAATAGCACGAGGCAAGGGGATTAAGAATCGCGGTATTTAGCCGGAAGTTAGCGCGGATGATTGTCATCTTCAATTTAAAAGCGATCGACTTTCGCGGGCCATTGTTACGAAATCGTTATTACCCGAGATTCCAGCCGATGTTGGAATTTTAATCCCGTGACTCTTTTTTTCCTCGTCAAGTGTCTTTCGACGTTCGAAAATCGATTTTGCCAGCTCCTTCGAAAAAGGAAGGAGAAAGAGAGAGAGAGGAAAGTTCCAGAAGACGTAATCAGAAATCGAGCGCTTCGAAAACACTCAAGAAAGCCGCACAAACGAGGGAAATTTTCAAAGAACACTCAAGCTTCTATCGCCGAGAGCTCGAATCGATAAAGGCGATCGACTTCCGTGTTTACCGCCTCATCGAAATCATTACGCGCTCGTTGTTGACCTATTCGACGAACTTCCGACGGTCATTTCCCTGGGTTCTCTCGATCGATAGCCTCGATCCTTTTCTCCCGAGTCTCTCTCTTTCCATCTTGATCTTCTCTTTTCCCTGGGGAGCTCTCTGGTCTTCCGGGTTTGCTCATTTCCACTCGTTCTCCTTTCTTTTTGCCTCCGTATGTGCGCGAAACCGGACTAGTTCTATCTCTTGGCTCTCGGTGTATGTGTGTACGTATAGGGTGTCCCGCGGCTCGTGGTCAACCGACTGGGTGGTGATTCTACAACGTAAAAACGCGCCGAGAAGGAAGAGTAAAACTTTTTCGTTCGGAATCTCGTGAGCGAATCGAGTTTGAAAATTCAACGAGTATGTTTAAATTCAGCCAATTCGCGACACAGGGAAATAATTATTCCACGTACGAAAAATAAATGAAACAGAGTGGAGTAAAATTTTTAAGACGCCCGTTTTCGAGATGATTCGAAGATACGTAATTTTTACGTAATTTATACAATAGCTCAAGATTTATTTACACGAAAGCGACGCCTTGAACGAAACAATTTAAAATAACATTCTCTTGTCGATTATTCGCGCCTTTTTTTGGAATTAGCCAAAATTAAGCACCTACAGTTGATGAAATTTCAAACTCGATTCAATGAGAAAAAAAAAAAAAAAGAAGAAAAAAACATTTCGTTCTTTCGTTTCGACACGTTTCTTTTTTACACGTCAGTCGGTTGACCACGAGTCAAGCGGACCACCCCGTATATTCTCGGCGTTGGCATCGATCAGCGGCCACTTTATCACGGTGAAACGTGCACGCTACGCTTTATCGCCGAACCGCATTATGGCGATACGTCAGCGCGCGGTTTTGCCGGCATCAATTGCCATTCAGATCGTCGCCGGATCGCCGATGACTGTCGCTGCTGATGACGCTGAAAAGCCGCCAGCTGCTGGATCTTTTCGTTTCTCCCGATCGATTCGACTATCATTATGTACTCACGTACATGCAATAGGATGATGGGCCTAATGGGATTAGCCAGACGTAGAAAACGCAAACGAAATTATTTTCCACTTCTCCACGAGTGTCAAAGCGCGATTCAACCGTGTTTTCATCTAGCACTGGAGATCGCGTTCTTTGTTGGCGAGTATCGTCATCCCAATGAATATTTCATTCGTTTCGCTTCTCGTCCTGAAAAATCTCCCTTCGTTTGGGCGAGTTGGCCGGATGTCCAACGAACTTTGAGATTTCAACCTTCGATTAAACGTCCCGTTATTATTTGATTCGGTATATTTGCTTTGTAGGTAAGTTGAGAAATTTAGTAAACATACCGGGGGAATGTACATTTTCTTTTTTTCGAAATTTTTGAGAACGCGCGGAACGCACATATTCAACGCCAGGACCATAATGCGTAGCGTGAGATTGATCGAGGGTGCTTTGAACATCAAAATTGCACTCGAGCAATGTGAAAAATGAAAAATTCGTACGTTCTTTTCAATTTGTGTCAATTTCAACGAGTAGTTGCATCCCACAGCGAGAAGATTAAATATCTCGTGCGGCAGTAGTACGGATCAACGATTGATTCACCGTCCATCGTTTTCCTCGTAAGAGTCTCAGAAAATAAAATACTCGTTCGTGCCGTTGATCGATTATAAAAATCATTTCGCCAACAATCGTCTCGGAAAGGAGGAAACAGCGAAAGAAAAGAAAAGAAAATGTTTCCATTGCAAGTAGTACAAGTCAATGATTCACCGTTTACTCTCATCCTTGGCGAAATTCTGAACTAGATCAATTCATCTTCTAATTTTTTCACGCGTGAATCGATCAATAAAATGATGCACAAAAACTGCCCCATGAAGTGCAAATAATCCATCGTTGATATAAAGTAGGGATCTGTTTTTTCCCGTGAAATTTATATTTTCCGAAAAATCTCGCGTTTCATCGATCGAATCTCGAAACTAGATCAATTCAACTCCCAGTAAATAAAATAAAAACTGTCTCGTGACGTGTGAATAATCTCTATGCGATCCTTCGTTGATATAAAGTAGTACAGATCAATGATTCGCGGTTCTCTTCCTTAAAATCGGCCATCACGAGACATACGTATATACTTTTCCCTAAAAATCTCGCTTGTTTCATCGGTCGAGTCTCCAGCTCGGGAGATCGTAAAAAGAAAAGATGCATGCGTCGACACTGTCGTTTGAAATTCGTCAAAGCGTGTCGTCGAGAACGCGGACGAATGGAGAGGCGGAGATACGTGACCGATTGTTTCAAGGGCATGGAGCGATACGTCGGCCAGTTCTCTCTGAAAGTTCGAAAAATATATGAAAGTCCACGGAGAGAAGAGGAACAATAGCCGATGCATCTTTTATTTGCGCGGAGCGCGTGTCAAGGCTAGGCGATTCTCGACGCCTCTTCTCTCTCTCTCTCTCTCTCTCTCTCTCTCTCTCTCTCTCTCTCTCTCTCTCTGTCTCTGTGTTCCGATTCGACAAAGCGACCGGTATGCAGTTTTTTGTTTCACGCCAACAGGCACACAGAGGGATGAGACAAATGTTACTACGTATGCAACGTGTGCTCACTGTATAAAGGATACATGCAAATTAGCCGAGTTGGCTGTCACTCTTATCAACTGTTCCCGTTCGACTTCGCGAATGTTTCCTTGTAACGTGTTCTCGCTGCGACTTGCGACTTTACTTGGAAACCGGTCGTTAAACTGGCGCTCAACCACCTTGTCAACTCGTGTTTTCCACATTTTTCACTGTCTCGCTTGTGTGTCTCAAACTTGACGGACGTGCTTTCGAATTTCTTTTTAGCAGATCACGAACCGTTTGATACTCGGACTGCAGGAGAAATAGCAATCTGTTCTAACACTCTACCAAACGGTCAGAATAAACTACCAAAATGGTCAAAATGGCTATTAATTTTTTTTTTTTAGAAATTTTACAATTGCACTGCAACTACCAAAAACGGTCAGAATGGCCAAATATTATTAATTTTCATTAGAAAATTTTACAAATGCATCTTTAGAGATTCAGATGATTTTTCGCAAAATATACGAATAAAAATCTTGTGTACACTACGTATCTGAAATTCAACAATTCATCAATTCTTGTACAGTGGCAGAGAGAAGGAAGTTTAAAATTAGTTACAAGGCTCGATCGAATCGAAAATCCCAAAGAGACGGCTGTTCAATTAAATTAAACTTTACTTGGGTCGTCGTTGTACAAACATTGAGAACTTGGCAGAAAGTGCGTAGTCGAATTCAGCTTCCGAGAGATTTATACTTGTGTACCACCCTAGCAGACGGTAAGAGAGAGGGGGAGGGATTCAATAATAATTCTACAAATTCGGCGAAATTCTACAGGCGAGTTGAACACGGAAAGCCAAGATCTCGGTATTCATTTGCTGTGCAACCCCCTAATCACCTCTCCAGACTTAGGCCGAGACCTAACGCGTTCAATTTTCTCAGTTGAACGGTCCGGTTCGTGTCCGGTGTTCGGCGCACAACCGGCGTTGTTTATAGATTAAAACAGAGAGAGGATGACAGTCGGCGCACGCAGAAACGTAATCCGTTTATTACGGAAATCCGCGCGAATGCGGATCCCTGCGAATCGGTTTATCGGATGAACATTCCGCGGCTCCGAGCTACAATTCGCCGCGACGTGTGTTGCCGGTACAAAACGTTTATAATGGTATCTTCGCGCCGTTGTTTCAAATATCGGACGATGTGCACAAAGCAGTTTAAATAGTAACTCTAGTTTTTCCTTTTTTTTTTTTTTTTTTTTTTTTCGAAAAAAAACCAAAGTTCACGAGACAAACTGACGGTACCAATTGGGTATTTTTAAATCGCAATTTCAAATGGAGAGAATGGAGTTTCGATCGCGTGGAATTGGCAACGAATCGTTCGAAAATTGAAAAATGAAAGGTACGACTATCTTACAGAAATCAATAATTTCTAATCTAACAGTTGAATAAAAAAAAAAAAAAAAAAAAAAAAAAAAAAAATGGGAAAAANGCTGGTCTCGTTCCCCCACCCCCCCCCCCCCCTTCCTCCCCCTCTCCGTGAATTCCGCTCGCCGAAATGATACAACGTTTCAACTTAATATTCCCCGGTCGGTTGCCAGCTAATTACCTTAATCGAAATTCAGTGAACCGCGCGGGTTCCACGCGGTGTGCCCCGGGTCAGAGTTTCGGAAAGTTTTATTTCGTATAAACGCGTTTAAAAGCTGGGCCGTTTAACCCTCGCGGTTCCATTGTAATTACCGTTCGTCGAACGAATTCACACCGGCCCCACACCTCTCCTCGCCCGAATAGAATTTTATTGAATCGAAACATTCGCGTTTCAATTTTCCTTTCCTTTTCTTCTCACCCCCATTTCGTATCTTTTTTTTTTTCCCTCCTCCCTCCTTTCGTCCCCCATTTTCACCACTGACCCCCTTTTCCATTTTTTCCATCGTTTCCTCGCTTTTCATTTCTCTCTCTCTCTTTCTCTCTCTTTTACTGTCTTTTTTGTCGCTCTCTTTTTCACAAGTTTTCACCACCCCGGCCGGGATAGTCGCAAATATTTACCGTGCTCGCTGAACCGGCGCGGGGCAAATCGAGGTGGCCCCCGGTGTTTAATAATGCCACGCGAAACGTCCACGTCATAGAACGTGGTCGATGGATCGACTCGCACCACCGTGACATTCACCCTCGTTCACCGTTACGATCAACATCGAGCTTCGGCGCTCGAGATTTACCCTTCTTTTCTTTTTTTTTATCTTTTTTTTTCTTTTTTTTAAACGGTCGAATAAATAATTCGGCTCTGCCCCGGATTTGGGCAAAAGTGGATAGAGGCCCACTTTGATATTCCGTTCTCTACGTCTGTTGTTCGAGCGGAGGGAAATTTGAAATGTCAAATGATTTTACAGCGCGAAACAACGAAAGCTCGAGTTCTTTTAACGCGTTAACTGCTTTTCCGATACAGTCCCGCGGTACATAATAATTACATCCAGCCCATTTCCCAAGTCGGGAAATTTTGTAAAAATTGTTACGAAGCAGATGCAACACTGCTGGGAAGGTACATTAGTAGAAACTTGCTACGCCTCTTCGTTTCTAAACTGTTTTAGTAAAATCCATTAAAATTGCTATTGTATTATTATACTGTATACTATATACTGTTTATATATATTTATTTCAGCCTCTTTGGCCTTGAAATTGACTTTGGCTTTTACATTTGGTTTCTCTTAATATTCCACAGTTTCCCATTTGCATTTATCATAAATTTCTGCATTCATAATACGTTTGTATACTGTTTACATGACAAATATCAATAAAAGGAATATTCAGCCACTGTTCTTTCCTGTTATCTTGAAGCACTATTCAGCTACTATTCTTTCTCAATTTTCAATGCATTTGTATTTGAATTTGCTTCGTCGTTTGCTAAACGGTCTACGCTCGATTCGCTTTCGATATTTCGACCCGTAATATTTAAAATGTTCGAAGAGCAAATAAGATCTAAAAAAAAAAGTAGATTGTACAACAATGTCCCGTCGCAGCGTAAGATTCGAAAGCCAGGCGTTCGAAAGCTCGTGCAACCGTGAAACAACGTTGCCTGCTAAATCTTGGATACACCGGCCGCTGCAAACACGCTCGTATAGGGAAATATTTTAACTCGTGAATGTTTAAGGGCAATCACGCATGCTGGACTGGTGTTCGCGCGCGAACAAACAGAATTTCGGAATAAAGCGAGTCGAGATCGTCGTCGGTGATTAACAATCGATCTCCGCTCATCAAAAATGAATAATTAGTCATCGAGCGTCAATCATCATCGTCGGAGCTGCATAATGATCGACCGGTTACTCGATCGGTCGGCGTCGAATTATTTTTCCGCGGAGCAATTGCGGAATTTCATAGAATTGCCTCGTAAATCGCGATTAAATATTCATTCTTAAATTGCCGGGAGCCGCGCACGCCATCATTTTCACTCTCCCCCCCCCGCGGACGATGAATTATCTTTTCGACTAAAGTAAACGCACCGCTTCTAAATCACTCTCTAAAATTACTCTCGTAACTCTGTGCGTGTTTGTGTTTCGTTGCCTCGCAGATCGTTCAGAATTTTCCACGCGGGTATAAATATTATAATTAACTGTAGTTTAAACCGCCGTTCAACCCTTGAAACTCGGCGCTTCGTTGTTGCTGTTTCGTCGTGCCCTTCATTTGGAATTTTCCCATGGACGCATCGATGTTGTATAATTAACGATACGAGTCTACTTTGTAACGTAATTCACGTTAGAAAATAGAAAGAAAGTAATGAAATATAAGATGTTCATTTTATGTTTGTTTATTATAACGTTTGTAGGTGTTTCATTTATAATATTTATTTTAGTTTCTTAGAATCAGAGGAATGCATAACAATCCAAGATTCATATCCGAGAACTTTCGCTACCTGGATTTTTTCAAACTTCAGAGACTTCAAACTTTTGTTGTTGTTCGCTTTGCGCTTCATTTGGAATTTTCCCATGGACGCGTCGATGTTGTATAATTAACCATACGAACGTTTGTAACGTAATTCACGTTAGAAAATAAAAAGAAAGTATGGGAATGTATGAGATAAGGAATGTATAAAATGTTCAAACTGCAAACTTGTTTGTAGATGTAGGCTTCATTTATAATATTCAGTTCAGTTTCTTAGAATCAGAGGAATGCATAAACTTTCGTTTAACAATTAGCTGATTAACAATTCAAGATTCATATCCGAGAACTTTTGCTCTCTGGACTTTTTCAAACTTCAGAGACTCCAAACTTTTGTTGTTATTCGCTTTGCGCTTCATTCGGAATTTTCCCACGGACGTATAATTAACGAACCTGCGGATATTTTGCGAAAATAAAGAAGATAAAATGAAAAAATATACAAATATAAAATTTTCAAAGTAGATTGTTTTACGTGTAGATTTCATTTGTTTAGTTAGATTGTTAAAATCGGAGAGACACAAGACTAACAGCCCAAAAGACGTGTCTGAAATTTCGCTCCGTGAAATATATATTTTTTTTTTGTTTCAAATTCCAGAGATTCCAAAGTTCTCGCTGTGTCTCGATCAAAGTAATCGAAAATTAACCAAATACCGGTGGAAATTGCAACGAAACGCCTCTGTAAACCTGTCCACTGCGAGAGTACCTTTCTCGATATCGTAAATTAATACATCGATGCCGGTGCGAATATTTAAACGAGATTTCCCCCAGATGTGAATTATAATTACGACATTTCACGTAACAAAGTGAAAGGTAATTTGATCGAAATTACTATGCAAACCTACAATACGCTCGTACGGGGCTTCGAAATGAAATAAAACGTCATTTCAAACCCATCTCTCTCTCTCTCTCTCTCTCTCTCTCTCCCTCTGTTTCTTAACATCGTCGAAAATGGAGCTCATGAAATTTAATTAAAAAGTCGTTTCATGATATTCCATCGGGGAGGGCTACCCCCTTGAAACTTAATTGAAAAACATTTTCGAACACCTAGTGGCCCGTCGACAGTTTGAAATTTAATTAGCGATCATTAAGAATTAATTAAAAAGCCCTTCAGCGGGGGCGGTGCGGTGCGGGACGGGACGCGGGCGATTTTTCCGGGAGACGAGCCCGACGTTTTTCCCTCGAGACGCGCTTGGAAAAAGAGCGCGAGGATTTCGCAAGTTTGTCCAACGGTACGAATAAACGGGGCGTGCCGGGCGGGACGCAACGAGACTAAATATAGAGCGAAAGGCAATAAATAATTAAAGTCACGGCGAGGCCGGTGAAATCAGGAAACTGTACGCGGTTAGAAGCCTCTCGACGAATACATCGTGCGTGCGAATAAACAAAATGTTTATTGGTCGTCGCGTAATTTAAATGAAACAGATGAAATTCCGAAATGAATGCTTGAGCGAGGAAATGGCTGCAGAGGGATCGGTATGAAGGTATTTAAATAATAATAAAGAGAGCAGATTGGAATTGAAATTCTTCGAAAAATTGGTTCTTGAAAAGAATCCTTCGTTCATACAGATTATTTAGACTTTCAACAATGGATTTATTAATTGCAATTTTGTGTTAAATACTGGGATTGATGATTGTTGATGATATCCGAATGTCAACGCGGACGGATCTGTCCGCGTAATTAAACGAATACATTTCCCTTCGTCCTCTCGCTTTGAATACTCATTCAAACGTCGGTGAATTGTTTCCTACTAGAAATTCATCGTGCATCCAATTTTCGACCAAAAATATTAATTTTACGAGCGTGTAACAAATAACAATTTCCATCCGGGTGATAAATCCGCGTCGAAAAAAAAAAAAAAAAAACGAGTGTCACTAGCCGTGTACTAAATTAAACTCCATTTTCCTCCCCCCCCTCCCCCCCAAATATCCAATTAATTCCTTGGAAATAATCGATCAAAACCAATTCGTCACTCACTCCGGCCGGTATCAATCCGACTGAAAAACGAGTCTCGATCTATCAAAATCCCTGGCGTCGCTGCAAAATTTTTCACGGTTTATTTTCCACGTAGAAAAAGAAAAAAAGGAAATATAATACGAAGAAGCACAAGAGAACGATCGACGTGGATCGATCACAGGGTGAAAAGAAAATCTCTTTCGATTCGATGGAAATTCATGTAAAAAAAGAGAACCGGCCGCAAAATTGACTCTCACGTAGAATTTTAAAGTAAAAATGTTTTTTTGTTTGCGCTGCATTCTATTCATCACGAAGATAAAACTTTTCCAAGGAACCATAAGTCGCAATCTAATGGTTCTTTTGGAAAAATGGCGAGAAAGTTTCTTGGTGCTAACAGCGACTTTATAGTGCTGGACGCATGCGTGTCTATTTTACGTGATTTTCACTAATTTCACTAACATTTGATTTATCACAGTTGTAGCATCAGTGTGAGTCTGAGTAATCAAATGATAAAACTAATTGTTAACATTATACCAAATGCAAACATTATTCGTAACATAGACATCCACGCGTCCAGAATCATAAAGTCGCTGTTAGGACGCACGCGCTTTCAGCGTTAAACGATCAAGAAACTTTTTTGCCATTTTTCCGAAACAACTATTTTCCTTGTTCCTTCGTGATGAGTAGAATACAATGTAAAAAAGAAATTCTTGACTTTGAAATTTGATTTTCACCTCCAAGATCAATTCTGCGGCAGTATTTTTCCTTTACGTGTACTTTTATCAAATCGAAGGTGTAGAATTCATCTATTACAGCCACGGACAAACGTTTCTTTCCACTCTGTACATAGTCTGTGCACACGATCGTAGGAGGCAGAATGCCCTTCGGTGAAATCAGTCGGAAACAGCTCGACAAGCCACGACGAGCACTATAATAAACGAGCCTTGCGATCCAGCTGCTCCGTATCGACGTTCTTTGATGATCCAGCCTCGCGTTTTTCGCCGTCTCGCGATCGTGACTCGCCGTAAATCCGTATCGTTTACAGATTAAAAACGTAATGGGCTTTCTCTCTATCTCTCTCTCTCTCTCTCTCTCTCTCTCGTGACCGCCGGCGAAAATTCGTCGTTTCGAAACCTTCGAGTCGCGCTGGCATTGTTAAAGGTTCATCGAGGTGGGTCCTGATGGATAGCTCGATAGAATATGCTCGTTATTTCGTGGCGTTCGTATCTCCCGGGATTCAGTTGTATTTATGATCATGGTTCGAACAGTCGGAACGCTCTGCGACGAAGTTTGATCGTTGTAGGTGAAATTTTTATCGTTTCAACGCCGAAATGCTATTCTGCAAATATTTATTAATGCGGAGGAAGAGGAATTTTTGTTAATGCCATTTAATAATTACTTATTTACTTACTAATAATTAATCAGTTGAATAAAATTAATATTAATATAATGTTAATAAATATTAACAAAAATTTCTAATTTTCTAATTTTATTAATATTATATTAATATAAAATATAATAATAATAAATAATTATAATATTAATTATATTAATATAAAATATAAAATATTATAATTATATAATATTATTTATGATAATAATAAATAATTATAATATTAATTGTATTGATATAAAATCAGTATAATATCAATAATTTACTAATATCGGAGTATCGAATAGCGTCAAAAATTCGATACGATCACTCTCTTTTCATCACGTTTTCAAACGAATGTTTTCGACATTGAATTGGTCATTCGACGACGGTCAGTTAAGAGTGTTAACTTCTTCGTCACCTCCAAAATCCATTCACTTCGAACGAAACCTGTTCCACATTTTCAGCGAAAATTCTCGCTGGTTAATCTAATCTGTTCGCCGTGAAGTTCATCGCCATGTAAAACTGTCGGGGTAACTTGAAATCTGGATCGACAACGTGGTAATTGCAACAGTCATATCACACCCTCTTTCTTGTAGGAAATTAATTAGTTCGAACACACGGTGTGGTGTGCTGCACACCACGGCGGGGGAAATCGATTCTTTTCTTGCATGGGAATCGCGTGAGGCTGACGGCCGACGAGCGCGGAAAAGATTTTCGAGGTATCGTGACTGGATGAAAGAGCCCGCCCCCTTTTGTTCTCCGGCTGTTATTTTCATTTTTTCGTTCGTTCTGGCGATCCCTCCATTCCCGCTAATAACTGGGACGCGAGTGTGTCGCGCAAGTCATCAGCTCTGGAGTTAATTAATTAAACACAGGCGCGATCAAATTGTTCATTAAATTAATCACGTTGAAAACATAGGAAAAGCCCCATGCACGCTGGCCGAGACGATGCAGAGACGATGAGATTGTTGCACGAGAAATCTTTTAATGGATAGGTTTCAACGACGTGAAAGTTTATTATCAAGAATGTTGGACGAAACTTTAATGTCGTACTCAAATTTTATATTCAAAATGTAACAAATATAGTTTAAACGTTATATTCGAATATTGTGTTCGAAATTTTGAGAAACGAAATTATTGTGGAAAAAAAAAGAGACGAACTTGCAGCTGTATGATTTTCTGTTGCAAAATATATAACAGTTAGTAAAGTATCGACATTTTTTTTATCATTATACGTTTAGTTAATATTGTCTTACATTACGAGAACGAAGAATGAATTAATCGAAAAGAATTAATCAACCGGTGGATAGGGAATTAATTCGCTGATTTGTCGAAGTTACGTCTCGAATTGAATTCGTGGGTAGTCAGGTTTCAAACGGAGTTTTGAGTCAGCGAAGGAAGAAACAATTTATCTTGTAGCATAACGTCAGCAGTATCGAGTCGCTCTTGCAATTTGTCTCTCTCTCTCTCTCTCTCTCTCTCTCTCAAGTTTTCATTCAGCCATCGATTCTCTCGTTCCACTGACCATCAAAATTCAGTTGTCTTTTTGTACCAAGCCATTGAATACTTTTTCAAAATCTACTACAAACTTCTTACTACTCCTTGCCATCTACCTACTCCATCCATTTTTTTTAATTCTTCATATAATGTGTGAAAAATCTACGAATAATCGATGACATGTGAAAAGTTGTCTTTTTACGTGTTAAAATACGCTGAATTCTTTTTAACATCACGACATAGTGATACTCTTCATAAAATTAGTAGTTTATCACTCTCTGCAGAGAATTAATCTCTCTCTTTATTGAAATAAATTCTATCCTGACTAAATTCACATTAATCTCTTGCGCTGGAATGACGTGCCACGCACGTAGAGAATTGTTGTTCCAAAATTGCAATATTTTCTCAGTTTCAAGTATATTTAAGTAAAACAAAATAGGCAAATTAAATGTACTTAAAACTGAGAAAATATTGCAATTTTGGGAGGTTAAACTAATATTATTTATTCTGTAGTTGAACTGTTAGTGCACATACTAAAAATTTAACAGCAGCTTAATTCGATAACAAAGCGTGATTCACAGTGGAATCCAAAAAAAAAGAGAAGACAAAAATATAACAGTTTTTAACCTCTCTTGCGCTGGACGTGCCACGCACGTCGAGAATTTTTTGTCCCAAATTGCAACATTCAGTTTTAAGTATATTTAAATGTAACCCAGGCAAAACAAATGATAAGTATATTACTTCTTAATAATTTCTATCCAATGATATCGTATCGACGAGTTCAAAAAAAAGAAAAAAAGAAAACGACGAATCATTGTATACAGTTCGGTCACTCGTTATGGTCCGCAATCATTTGCCAGCGCAAGAGGCATCATTAATAATCGACATCAGTGCCAAAGAGTATCAAATTCAACGAATGCACCATCGTCGCAGAGATAAAATAAGAAAGAAAAAAGGAGGAGAAGAATAAAGATCCTAGAGTCCACGTGCGGACGTACGTTCGCAAGGTTGAACGAAAGGTGTATTGGAAGTACGGGACAAAGTAAAGGGAACCAAGGATGGCAAACAGGGGAACTGTCCATCATCGGGGAATCGAACTTTGCTCTACGACCTCGAATGGCTTCCAGTATCCCTTACAACGTCGATCCTTTTTTACGAGCTGGATTTGGATCGTATTGCCACGGTACTCGCCTGGGGACGATCCGGGGAAAACCCGTCCTGAGCTGGAGAAGTCCGATTGTTCGTTGACCAGGACACGGTTCGATCATATCTGCTTCTAAATAACGCTCCATTGGATCGCCAGTTGGCTGTGGATCTTGGACGCGAATTATTTCATCTTTCAAACGTTTCGAAAGCTCTCGTATGGAGGGAGGGATGTCTTGTCGAAATATGAAGTTTTGAAATTATTTCCGCCACATAAAAAAATAGGAGAATCTCTACTCTGTCCACGAAATCTCCTTTTCGAAAACTAAGGAACTCTAGAACTGGACTCTGGGAAAAGTTTCGCCGTGAATCCGTTTCTTAACACATTGCGTACACTCGGCGCGCCGAATCTGCTTTCAGGGTCCGCCACATTTTTGGAGCAACTTTATACAGTGCATAATATGCACTTGTTTAATTCACATTGATAAAATATATTCTTAAATATTACAATATATTTTTATAGTAATACTTAAGAATCTATTTATTATATATTTTAAATTTTAACTATTATTTATTTTATATTTATATTAACACACTGAGGTATGCTCTGATAAACGTATAGCCTGTACTTTCTCGTATTTTTTGAATTATTTAATATATGATTGAAAGGTTTCAACAGAATGTATAGCGTTTAACAAGTGTATTATATTTATTAATAATATAAAATTATTAATTTTCTCATTTTAGAGGTATTTTATTAAATAAAATGAAAGTACCTCCAGTAACGTTTCTTGGTGTGGTCAGGAAACAATTTCTTGAAAAATTATATTATGTAATATTATATAATATAAATTATATATAACGTTGCCTGGGTTGTGTCCCCTGCAACGCAAAAAAGCGTTCCCCGCTCGTAACGTTGAAACAAGAGAATTCTCGTCTCCCGTCCGCAACAGTTGAAAACTGAAAGACCCGAATTCGCGTCTCCTGTCCACAATGTGTGTTAAGTCTCTCCCCGCGAGAGTGGAAAAGGGTTAAAGACAAACGACATTGCCGACAGAGTGAGATTTTATAGGAGCGACGTTAGTCCAAGTTCCCTCGTAACCGCGGACCTCACTTTCTCCCCCTGCTCGTGGAAACCCACCGTCTCGTCTCAATTTCTCAGGTACGCGCCTTCTCCACCTTCTCGTTCGCTTCGTCGTTCGATTTGTCGTCAGGCTCTACATTTACCGATAGAGGGCGAAGATACTGTTTTACTGTAGTTTGGTCAGGTGTAGCGCGTTAATTATGGTTGTAAGCTGAAATTGCGATCATATCGATGGCCTGGGAACGGTGTTAACTCTCGCCCCCGCCGAGTCCCGTGGGCCCGTACCGTGTTAATTCACTGTTAACATCTGTCGTCTCCTACGAACCCGTACGAATTAGCGGCCGACACTGGCCGTCGTTTCTTACGCTCGTACATCGCCGTCTCCTCGCGTTTTTATTATAGAAAATTGTTAGATTGGGGACATTCGTTACGAGAATTAAACCTTCGTGTTCTTCTGTGATTAAAAATTTTATCATTGCTAATAGTAACTTGTCCCAAGACCCTCATCTATCCATTTCCACCTCTTTAAAAAACCAACACAGTATATACTTCAGTATATGCTTCAGAGTGAACCACGTAACTTGATCACTTTGAAGGTATAAAGAAACTTTAATAAGAATTTTATCGTTACTAATAGTAAATTAGTAGTAATTGGTAACGTCTTAGAACTTGTTCGAAGATCTTTATCCATTTCCGTCTCTTTAAGAGACTTGGTCACTTTGAAGATATAAAGAAACTTTGTTAATAAAAATTTTATCGTTACTAATAGTAAATTAGTAGTAATTGGTAACGTCTTAGAACTTGTTCGAAGATCTTTATCCATTTCCGTCTCTTTAAGAGACCAACACAGTATATACAGGGTGAACCACGTAACTTGGTCACTTTGAAGATATAAAGAAACTTTGTTAATAAGAATTTTATCGTTACTAATAGTAAATTAGTAGTAATTGGTAACGTCTTAGAACTTGTTCGAAGATCTTTATCCATTTCCGTCTCTTTAAGAGACCAACACGGTATATACAGGGTGAACCACGTAACTTGGTCACTTTGAAAATATAAAGAAATTTTGTTAATAAAAATTTTATCGTCACTAACAGTAAATTAGTAGTAATCTATCTCTAAAAAATCAGCAACTAGTAAGTGGAAACCCATACAGGGTGAATTTGATCACCTTGAAGATATGAACTTTGTTAATGAAAATTGTTTAGTATAGAGAGAACCATGATATGTTAGTAATGGTCTTTTTGTAGCTGGAGGGATTCACCTCTAATTTTTTAAATGGCATTATATGTTTCTACTAATCGATGCAGCATTTTATATGAAAAAAAAGCTATTAATCTACGTGTGTTGGGAAATCTATCGCACGAAAAACAAAGAAGCACAGGAAGAATTTTCTTGCGTTTATACTGTCTTTGTCTCACCCATAAATTTCATCAAATTAAAGTTCACATATCTCCTAAACTACCAGTTTTTCGATACTTTTCTTTTTTTTTTACAAAGAACGTTGAGCTGAAATGTATCAGTTCATTTAAGAAGGTGATTTTTGGCAACTTCGAAATTCCCCAAATCTCTCCATCGACAAAAATATCAGTATCTCCACGTTATGGTCCTCTTTATCTGAATAATCTTCGTTTAACGAACGAACTAAATTTCAAAAACAACGGAGACATTCAACAATGGCGATCGAGCGACACATACACATATATACGCCCGTACGTACATATGTAGTAGGCAAGAAAATAAGAGAACGGAACGATCGATCGGTCGGTTCCGAGTTGAAATTCCAGGCATCGCAACGATCTACCGGGGCAAATCCATCCGCGCCACGTAGCGCCATCCCGTTTCGTTCCGTTAATTAAACATCGGTGTACTCCACAGTCTCGAAATTCCTAGCGCCGGGGCGAGATCCTCGACGACTCGTAGAAGACACTCGAGCGTTTCGAAGAGGAAGCCGCTGTCTCGACACGCCGCGCCGTCTCTCTTTAAACGCTCCTCCACAGTTTTCTTTTTTCTTTCTTCTTTCTTTTTTCCTTTTTTTTTTTTTTTTCTNCACTCGCTCCACCTTCGCGATTTTTCTTCTTTCCTCTTTTCGTTCCGTCCATTTTTTCTTTTTTTTTCCTTTTTTTTTTTTTTTCTTTTTTTTTTTTTGCCCCCTTCCCAACCTCAGTGTGTGTTATCCGCAACTACCGGGGGCCTCGTGACCAGTTACGCGAACATATCCGCGCGCGTACTCGCGCAACCTCGCCGCACCGGGCCACGGTGCTTCAAAGACGGTCGTTCAACGCCGTCATTAAGTCGAGTGCGCGCCTAACTACTGGCCGTGTGTGCCACTCGCGCGGCATTAATCGCTCGAATGCGCTCAAACACGCGCGCGGCAAACCCACGGCTATTTCACGCTATCTGTCTCGCGGCTGTTTCATACACGCGCCTCGCCGTCTCCGCGGCTGTTTGCCTGTCGAGACTGCGAGCATGGACGACTCAATGGCTCCGTACGGATCAACAGTCGACAGTACCAGTCACCCTCTTTCAATCCTCTCAGACCGTCGATCTGCTCGCGAGTATTTTACTACGCGTCATTCATTAACGTGAGAGAGATTCTAGAAAGACTGGGGGAATTGGTATTCAACCTCTTAACGCTACTTAGAACTACCGAAATGGTCAAAGTGACTAATTTGTAATTTTTGTTCTCAAATTTTGTTCACAATTCAGAGTCTATCTTTTATGGGGATTAAAAAGGGCGTAAAACCAAAGGTACCGAGATCGATAATGGTGAATAATTGTGTGTAATTATTTAGTTCCATCGGTTTGAACGTTGAAATATTTGTCGATTCTTAATCTACACTAGAACTACCGAAATGGTCAAAATGACTAATTTGTAATTTTTGTTCTCAAGTTTTGTTCACAATTCAGAGTCTATCTTTTATGGGGATTGAAAAGGGCATAAAACCAAAGGTACTGAGATCGATAATGGTGAATAATTGTGTGTAATTATTTAGTTCCATCTGTTTGAACGTTGAAATATTTGCCGATTCTTAATCTACACTGGAACTACCAAAATGGTCAAAATGACCATTTGTAATTTTTGTTTTCAAATCTTTGATCATAATACTCAGAGTCTATCATCGATGGTCACTGAGAAAAGCATAAAATCAAAAGTATGATTGCGTATAATTATTTAGTTCCATCTATTTGAACGTTGATATATTTGATTCTTAATTAACCACCAAATGAACTACCAAAACGATCAAAATGATCAATAATTTGTAATTTTTGTTAGATATTTTGCACAGTCGAAACAGTGTATTTTTAGAAATTCAAATGATTTTTAAATGTATAAATGAAACGTGCACTTCGCTGCATCGTAAGGTTTTCTGTTTTTTTTTTTTCTTTTTTACTTTCATATCTCTGATGGAAATTTTACGTTTTAAGCCGGTTCTAGTATTAACCAACAAGATTCGTCATTGGAAAATCCGTCCTCTCCAAGCATGAATCAACAAAACGTATAAATTTAAACTGCCATGTTTTTTTTTTTCTTTTTTCTTATATTACGTTCTTTCACTTCGTGCAAAGTTCAAGTCGGTATCGTATTTACCGCGGGCATGACGAATTAATTCGTCGAATGCGCTTTTTGATAAGTTGTCTCCCCAGTTAGAAAAGTTCTTCCCTCTTTTTTTTTTTTTATTTTTCTATCTATTTACTTTCTGGAGAAATAGCGTAGTTTATTGATGATACTTGTTCATTAGTTTATTCGGGAAAGAACCGAACGAAGACGACGTCTTCAACAGACGGTTGCAACAACGCACGTAATTTATAATGCAACAAGTAATTATTCTTCGTTCTCGCGCCAGTGACAGGGAAGAAGATTACGTGAACGATGACTCGTGTGATTTCGCTCGAAACGTTCATCTCAGATCATCTTTGTACAAAGTGTTCCCTCTATCGAGACAACTACTTGATTTCCTTCATCTCGCAAACATTTAGACTCGCGCGAACATGAAGTCCATTGAGATTCGTTTCCACCAGAATGATAGATTACTTTTCAATAAACGCGTCAACGTAATATCTCTCCAAATTTCCAACTCCGAACGAACTTGCAAGGATATCCAAGACAAACGGAACACCCAGTATCCACAGGATGACTTGCGCGCGCGATGACTTTCCGCTTGGTTAATAGGTATCTCCTTAAACGTGATCGTGATAACGTTGAAACACTCACGCACTTGGCAAGTCGAGACGTTCGATTCGAATTGGTCTCGTCAGCCGAGGCAACGGAAGTTCCGCGAAAGTTCGACAAATCAGTCCGTAGTTTCGAATCCTTCGTAGTCGTCGAATTGTCGACGCTAATAATCGGAGCGCGCAGTTTTCATTATTAATTCCCGTCCCGTTTAACCTGCGTCATTAACTCGTTCGTTGCTCGATCGTATCGATTCGGCCGATTCTGTTCGACCGTAGAATTTAAACGCTCGCGCGTCCGCGTTTAAATTGTTCATCAATCGTATCAACGCACTGACTAATTATGATTTAGGAATGATGGTGTTACACGCTCCCCTTCCTCTGAAATATTACTTTAATTCCCGCGAACAATCCCGATCGAATTGGAATCGCCAATCCAATTTCACAGATAAATAATGCTGGATAATATCAATTAATTGCGATAGCGCCTGGTCAGGTGGCGAGTTTCCTTCTTAGGTGCACGTAAATTGTTCGTACTGAGGTTTCACAGATACTTCGAAGTCTGATTGAAAGTACGTGCATGCGAATCTCAAGCGCAGATGACAATTCCCAGCGTCTCGTTCAACCACTTGCGCTGGCAACTGATTGCGGACCATAACGAGCGACCAAACCGTGTACAATAATTCGTCGCTTTCTTTTTCTTTTGAACTCGTCGATACGATATCACTGGATAGAAATTATTGAAAAGTAACAAATTTATTATTTGTTTCAATGAAATATACTTAAAACTGAGAAAATATTGCAATTTTAGAGCAAAAGTTCTCGACATGCGTTATTCCAACGCAAGAGGTTAATGCTCGCAGTTTCCAAACGGTTACCACTGCATTTGCAGCTTTATCAGAGTCTTATTTCGTTATCTCTAATCAGATTCCACGGAATACCCTGTAGCTACGAGTTAGTACCATAAGCAATGCTGCGTCGTAATCCGTGCAACGTGGATCTTCCAGGTGCACGTAGCGTCTACGTTAATCTACCTCTGTCAGAATCGATGGGAACGCACTCCGTGAAACTGGCACTGAACTAATTACAGTTCCGAATCCGCGTTTAATTGATAATTAGCAGCGAAATCGAGGTTTTGTTATTCCAAAAAAAAAAAAAATCTCGAATGTTGAAAAAGTTCTCGAATCCAAGAATTCGTTGGTACTTCGCGAATGATTAACATTTGAAACTCATAAATCTCACGATGTAATAGTAATAGTAAAATCTTGCCATTCGAACGACTCTGATTAAAAATTCACACGCGCAGTAACGCACGTTTCGTTACGTTACGATTATGTTATATGTTTAAATCTTCACTGCGAATGATCGAGGATTCGAATCTCGAAGGCAGAGACGAGCTCTCCAATATGCTTTACTCATCCTCTTTATTCTCCACTGTTCTTTTTTTCCACTTCAAGGAGAGAGGCCATGGAAAAACTATTCGTTTTCGCGACAGGCTTATTTACAATCCACCCCCTTGATGCCTGTCCCCGTTTCTTTCGGCGTACCACCGCTTATCACGAATGGATTTTCATATTATTACTTCTCCCGACGTGGCAGCCACTCGGAATACGAGTTTATTTCCACAAGATTCCAGCAGGACTTGCCACTTCTACACTCTGCCAGAGCCATTTATTTCTCCCTTTTTTACTCCCTTTTCCCTTAATTTTTTCCCACTCTCTTATAGCAATTGAACCTCCGCGCGAACCGCGTGTGATTTGATAAAAATTCAATTTCCTTTTCTTTTTTCTTTTTCCTAAGAGGGGTTGGTTTCTTGAACGATATATACAGGGCTGTCGCGCTTTGATACACGACGATACACAAAAACCTTCGAATCCATAGAAAACTCGAAGATGAAAGGACTTTTCAATTTGTGAAAGAACCAAAGACGCAAAAATCTTCACGATGCAGTAAATATACAAAATTCAGAGGTGACAGCGGATTGTACAAGCCAGAGCTAAAGTGGAGGGGATCGCTCTAGCGACCAAAAGAGTGGGGGGGGGGGGAGAGGCCGCCAGTTCGCCACCTCTGCTACAAACTGTTCAAAAAACATAGTGAAAACGTAGTAAAAGCTTTCCTTGTTCGACTCGAACAAAAGGCGTTCGGTTACATTCGCTCTAATTGTACGCAGAGTATTAAATTCCCGCGTAAGTTGCGCGTACATATTTCGTGTATATCCTCGGAAGTCTCGAATTCGCTGGAACACGCGCTCGAGTCGAAGTTCGCTCGTTAGAACGTTAGACAGAGTAGTTTCTTCGTTGAACGGAGGATCGAGACCGGGGATCTTCTGTCGAGACTGGGCTAACAAGGCCGGACAAATACGTCCGGCGGCAGATATTTTCATTACCGGGATAAAGCGGAAGCATACATTACGCGGGGGTGGGAGGGACGTGGGGAGCACGACAGCGAGCTTATCCTGGATAATTACGGACATTATGAAGTTCCGTATTACCGTGAAATTGTAGGTTATTGCACGGGCGGCGTCGGGACAAGCGTGCATCAGCTGGAAGACGACGGTGTAACCACCGGAATATTCGAATGCGGTTTAGCGCCGGCGAGAGATCTGCTCGTGCTCGTACGGCTGCTTATGAAAATGGCTGCCCCGCCTAACGACAGTGATTCAATTTCTTCCCAGTTGCAATCCCTCGCTGCTGCCTTCCGTGTAAAGCTGCAATCCCTTAGGGCGAGGCTTATCGCGAGGACTACGCTGTTGCGAAACTTTCTTCCAAAAAGCCGTGTGTGTGTATGTGTGTGTGTGTGCGCCGCTTGCTAAATTACTCTGCAATCAACGTGGATATTTTTGAGAATTGACACGCGCAGCGAGTAGCGTGATAAAATATCGCCGATAGTTTCGACTGTCGTGAATTTGTTCTTTTTCGAACCTCTCTTAAACCTTTCGGTATCATTTTATCGAACGTTGAGTATCAGTGTTAGACGACAGAAATTCATTTCGTCAATGTCCAAAACTCGATGAAATGACGAGGAAAAATAGAGCGAGTTTTAAGAATCGTTGTAAAGGGAAAATTTCAATTTTCAAGGTGGGTTTAGTGACGAAAAAAAAAATTCTTTCCACGCGCGTTCGAATTTCGACAATTTTCGAAAAAATTCCCCCTTCACTACGCGACGTAAAATTATCTTTTAAAAGAACAAACTCTCGATTGTCAAGTTTCACGCTTTAAAACAAAATCACAATAAATTATCGACAATTCTTCATTATCATTGGCACCGTTATCCTCCTCGCGTAAGAGTAAAACAAACATATGTATTGGTTAATAAATTGTACTCATGATCAGAAAATAAGAGAGAGAGAGAGAAAAAGCAAAGCTAGTATTTTCTGCACAATTTTCAATTTTCAAGTAGCCTCGCAGATAATTTTCAATTGCGACTTTACGATCCGAGGAAATCGGACGCTCTAATTAAGAAGATGTTAGGTTTTCGAACGATATCTGCTTTAATTAGTAATTTCCTACTACGAACTCCCTCGTAATTTCCTCGTGTTCGAGGAACACATTCGAAGATTTCGTTAGTTCTTCCTTGCTTATGGTTGGCCGAGATCATGCTAACAATAAGCGAGGAGAGGTCGAGGATTGCGCCGGTTGGCCCAGCAAGTGAAACTCGAAGGCCGGGAAGCATTCTCTTCATAGAGTGACACGTGGTAATTGCTTTGTATTCAGGGAATATATTTGAGATGTTATTAATTGCTATTGTTCGCGGTCTATGGAAATTGTGTGCTAATTGGGGTTGCGGGAAGTTGTTGGTCCTCTGCAGTGAAACTTGTCGGTCGAACATTCTGATAGCGGCGTGTAACGATTATACAGTTTGATAATCAAATTCTGGCGTGAGCCGATTTTGATCGACTGCAACCGAATTTCATAATTTATGAAATTCTTTGTAAGCTGTTCCAATTTTAAATTTTGAATAACTGCATCGTGAAAAATTATACGATTCTCTTCTTATCAGTTCGTGATTGTTCGTGGCTTGAAATTGCGAAAGTGCTGTAACCATGCTTTTATAATATACTTACATGCACTGTAAGTACAGTGGATATTTATTATCTTTTGTGCGAAGAGAATTGGATCGAATAGGATAGGATCGAATCAAATGCAACCGAATACAAATAAATTAACAAACATGTATATCTTACGTTTCTAACGACGCTTTAGAATTTTCGCGTCGACGATTGAAGCAATTAAAATTTCCATCAGAGACACTGAGGTCCAAGTAAATAGGGAAACTTTATTTTATTGGACACAAGCTTTTATTTATACATATTTTACGAAGAATTACTCGAATCTTTAAAAATACACTGTTCCACGCCCGTAAAGTGTCCAAAAAAAAAAAAAAATTAAAGAAATTTAATTTAGAAACGCAAACTCTACTGAACGAAAGTGTCGAATCGAGAGTCTAACGAGGGCCGAGAAACACCGTGAAAAAGGTAGCAGTCTGTAATTTTGTTTCACGTAGTTGAAGAGCGAGAAACAGAGAGAGAGAGAGAGAGAGAGAAAGAGAGAGAGAGAGATGGAGTTGCAAAGAAGCATCACGTGGGACGACCGATAAAACACCGACGCGGCTATCAGTCTCCGCGCGCGTGTATCAGCGCGTCCGCTCGTCTATGGGACGGCGTCGAAATGACGATGCCCGGTGACAGATCAGCCCCCGGTCTGCGGCTGGCAAAAATATGGCGGTGAAATTCTGGCCGACCGCAAATGCGCGAGCACCGAAATTGCGATGTAAACCGGACGATGGCCAGACCAGCGCTGAGGGTAGGGGGAGTGGGGTGTTTTGCTCTCGCGCGATAAACGAGGATAATGAAAGCGTTGCGCGGGGCCTGTCCGTCGGTTTATTAAAAAACTTCGGTTCACCGTGTCCGTCGTTCGACTGGTACCCTCTCCTTATCGTTAAGGCCACCCCACTTCCTTTTATTTCTTCTTCAACGTTTCGGTTCTTTCCTTTTGTCCCTTGGTTTTTTTCTTTTTTTTTAGGGGCGGGGGGTAGGGGGGGGGAGGGAGGAACGAATACAGAAAACCAGCGAGAGAGTGGATTTTTTCTTATATTGCGTTTCTTGTAATTGTTTGAAGGGTGTGTTTGAGAGAGGTAGTTGCAAAAATTTTTTAAAGGTTTTTTTTCTTAAACGGGGTAGATTAACATTTGGACACTGATTGTTGAAACTGTTCCGATTTTAATAATAAAAGATTTGTCGCGCGACAATGCACTTAATAACTGGTTTCAAACTCTTTTTCGAACTCTATTTTCGAAATGGTCGTTCGTTTTATTGGAAAACGCAGCGGATGAATAAATGAACCTTTATCCATTACATTTCTTTCTCGAGAGAGGTATTTATTCTGAATATTAATGGATGTTATTGTATATGAAGATTTTATATATTCCGTAAAATCCATACACTCTACTATGTATGAATAAAATAAGACAATTAAACTAGCAGTAACTTGATAAAGTATGATAGATACTAGTGTTATGTTATATACTCGAGAATACTTATTTTGAGACCCGACACTTATTCAAAAACCGATGTTGAATTTTTCCGATTTATCGTAAATTTTTAGGTTTAAAAACATTTTCATGCGTTTTCGTATAAAACAACGTGTAAAAATGTTTTCAAAACTAAAAGTTCGAGTCCCCGTATGAATCAGTTTCGGGTCCCAAAATTAGGGAAACTTTTGGAATGCCACAGATATCTCTAATAGGTACCTGAAATTGCGCTGTAGCTGAACAGTCAGAAGAATTCGAGCAAAACACGTACGAATGTTCAGCCCGATTCGTTTTGAAGTCAGGTAGTAGCCCAATATTCCCAGGAAGAGAAAAAAGATGGCTGATTTTCTACAATATCCAAAATTTAATTTGGTACGATATTTCTAATGTGATTCCTTCCGATCTGAGCCGATAATCGATCGAACTGCTCGACGCAGTTGGTCTGTTCGATTCGTATATATATGATACTCGAATTTGTCCAATTTTATCGGACCCGATCCGAGCCTGCACATTTTTAATTCATATATCCATTTTCGCGCATACATATATGTACATACATAATTTCGTTACCATGAAAACACGTGAAATCTGGAGAGATAACAATGAAATTCTCCTAATCTCTTCTCTGCTAATCAAGAGATGCTCTTTGCGTAATATCAGTTAATCGAAACAAACAGTCGATATTTAATTAACAATAGAAATTCATTTAACAATAAGTTCAATTAACAGACAGAATACAAGAGACCCGGTGGGTAATTACCTTAACAATGTATGATTTTAATGGGTGGTTTTTAGTGGACATTGTTGTCAGGCAGTGGCTCGCTGAATTTTTTTCCATTAACTCCCGACTGAATTAATTATTTTTTATCGAAAGCTCTTGCATGGCGCGAAGAATAAATAATCAGACCACTCGTAATTTTCGCAGCTGAAATAATTTACGCGTTTCATTTAAAATTCCATGCATAGTAAACTGATATTACATTACAAAGAAATAATTAAAATGCTTGCAAAGGGAATTTATCTTAAAACAAAATGCGTATTTGCGCGCAACAGCCTTTCTTTTTCTCATTTGTTTGAAGATCTGCGGCACTTCACGTAGTTAAAAATTAATATATAATTGTGTATCGTAATAGTTGCAAAAGCACAGTTCGTGTGCACAACATTCCAACCAAAAGAATAAAGGGAAAAATATCAAGAACGCTGAAAAATGATCGTGCTTAAAATTTTAATGTCGAAAGAAGAATAACTTTAACCGCAATCTTCCAAGATGACTTTAATAATATAATATTTTAAAAGATTTTAATAGTCGAACAGACTTAATTATTAAACTTCTACTCATTTCAAATTTATCTCAATTCAACATGGAGGTCGCAATCATATTTTTCTCCAAGATCTGTAAAAAAATATAACGCTGTTATCCCTAAGGAAGTTTATTTTATTAATTTTAAATTAAAGCTCGAATTATTTTCTTTAATTAAAGTTTTTTAAAATTAAAATTTATTAAACTCAATCATTCTCCCAATCAAATATTAATTTAAATGTTACATTAAATACAAAAATTAATTAATATGAAATTCTATAGGGTCTTATCGCCCCATGAAATAATTTTAACATTTTTATTAAAATTTTAAATTCATAATTTATATATGAGACAGTGTACCATTATATTTAATAATATTCCAACCAAATATTTTTATCGTAAGAGTTTTAAATTCTCTTGCACGTGTACGAAAGAGAAATCATTCGAACTTTCAAGCACGCCTAAATTCTATTTTCTACAAACAGCATGCATGGTTGTTTCTAAATTGGAAACCCGTTCTGTTTAACCTCGGACTCGCCACGTTCGCGGAACGAAACGTTTCGCAAACGAGACTAATATTCTCCATCGCGAGAAAATCCGATGAAAAACACCGCGCTCGAAAGTTGAGGATTTCACCTCGCGATTAAATCTCGTTTAACGTGGAATTGCTTCTTCATTCCGGCGGGAAGGAAACATCGGGCATATCCCGCGCATTAACTCGCGCGACCACGAGGTCCGGCGTGTTTAAACGCCGTGAGAAGTTTTTAAATCGAGGATTTTGCACAAAGGTACTTGATGACAAAACAACTGAAAAAAAAAAGAAAAAAGAAGAAAAACATAGAACGTTTCCACCGAGGTGGGGTAAAAAGTTCTCTGTTGCGCTTTGTGAAAAAGTCGCGAGCTTTACCCGCTTGAAATTTCCAGGCTACTCGTTCACACATCCGAAAATTGCAGCACACGTCCGACCAAGTTTCGTTCAACTCTTTCGGAAACGAATCTTTTTTTTTTTTATCATTTATTCGCGTTATGCACCATTCCAACTCTGTTTTTCTTTTTTTTTTTTTGTCAATTTCTCAATTTTACCAGAAAATTGTTTGACCTGTGAAAATATACAGTTTGTTATATTAGTTACAATGTTTTGTACCTTATTTATATATGTCTATAGGTATATATTATGCATAACATATTTAAGTAATGTATATAACGAACATGAAATATATATGTATTATACATAATATATAATATACATATATAAAATACATAATATGCATAATATAACATAAATAATACACATATAATATAATATACATAATATGCATAATATATAATATACATATATACAATAATATACATTACATATAATATATATATATATAACAGAGCAGATAATATATGAGGCATAAAATCGTTTATATCGTAAAAATATCCGAAATTATTGGACCAATATCCAGTTCGACCATCAATCCACCATTTTCCACCTCCCACATTTCTTCTATCGCCGAATTTTTTCCCCGCCGATCTTTCCGCTCTTCATCCCACGAATTCTTTCACCTCCGTCGAACCTATTAATCGATTATCTTTCCGTTCGAGCGTGAGCAAACGATTCCTCCTCCTCCTCCTCTTCACCCCTCGAGTAAAAAAGACGAGTCGAACGCGTCGAAGGATCTCCGTGTCATTATTATCGGCCGGAGACGCGATTATCAAGCGCTGAAATATCATCGATTAAAAACGGGTAGACGTGACGTCGCCGAGATTCGCCGGCTCCGTTCACCGGAGTTCAAATTCGATTTGAAAATTAATTTTTTCCCATCGCTCGAAGAAGGCACACGGTTCGACGGCCGCGTTCCAAACCACGCGGGGGCTACCAATCACAGGGGAGGGGGGAGAGACTCGGAACCATTAAAATCTCCTTTGAAATTCCGTGTCCGCGGCCGCGCCATCGGCGCGTGAGTTATGGCCGTTTCGGAGCGGGCAATTATCGCGGCGCGCCATCGCGATATATACCTTCTCGGTCCGCGATGCGACGCGGCACGCTGGCTTCCATATCTCAAACGTTTCAGGGACGCGGGGGCGAGTTCGCTGAATTATCGAAGGGAGGGGTTTGCTAGCCGGGAAAACACGTCCCGGTTAATTTCGCGGTTCGTTCGAATGTCTGTCTCTCGCTTTATCCGCAAGGCTCACTTCACCTGCGTTTTTCGTTCGCTACGATCGAGAATTCACGCGACATTTTGGAAAAAATCAAATTTCTCATTTTTTAAAATATATATATATATATTTAAAAAAATATCAAAGTGAGAAAGTTGATTTTTTCCAAAATGTCACGTGAATTCTCGATCGTAGCGAACGAAAAACGCAGGTGAGAATATATATATATATGTATGTATGTATGTATGTATTGATTTCTAAATGTCCAGCAACTTCGAAAATGAAACAATTAATAATAATAATTTTTGTTGAAACAAACTCGTAAAGTTGAAGGTTCGAAAAATCTCGATTCTCATCAAATAATTTGATCCTTCTTCTTTGAAATATCCTGATAACTGTGATTGATCGTTTGTGCTGAATTTTATTCTACGATAAAAGATGGTCTTCCTTGATAGGAAATCATAACAATTATAGTACATGATATATTTTTAAAAAATATTGAACGGAATGAGGAAAATTGATAAAATGTTTTACACTTGACAAGCAATATCTTTCAATTTCCGCAAAGTCCCACAATCTGAAAAGTAGGAACCTTTTCAGTGAATCTTCATCTATATAATAATGTGTATATATTGCGGATAGTCATCGGTGTTTGGCTATGTCTGATTCCTATAAAAATTGCTTCTCATTGCAGCGAGAAACAATGAAACCAAGCATTAAATTATGGAGTGATACCAGAAAAACAACCGAGTGTCGATACAAGCAAGCCCAAAACAGGACACGGAACGTGCAAAATAACTCATTATAGCGGAAGAATTAAAGTAGAATTCCTTTGTTCCATCAAACGGATTTCAACATCGAAATATTGTTGGTGGTACGATCGCGACTTTCTCGAAGTTACGTTGCAAGGGTGCACGCGAAGAAACGTTTTCGAATGGTTGTGCCGCGTGACTGTAATCGAGTGAAAAAGATTCGGTGAGCTGTACGATCGAGGTTTAGCTGGCAAGTACAAAGAGTGTTTTACGAGAGAGTTTTGAAAGAAAGTTGGCTAGTGACAGTTGCAAGTAAGTTTCGCACTTTGTGCATAATTCTCCGCGGCACGCAAACAGCCGGTCAGGTTAAACTTTGTTTTAATTGTTTAGGGGTTTCTTGACTAGGAAAGTCTTGGAAAAAGGAAACAATCTCTTAGGTTTAAAAGTTGAAGTTTCACATAATTGTTAATGTCAAATGTATATATAATTGTATATATAATATTATTTATACGTATATATAGGGTGTCTCAGCTAAATAATTTGTTCATAGCGAAGTAGGTTGATGAGACATTTATTGATAAATAAACATTTATTTGTGTCAGAAAATGTATCGAGAATTTACATCGCACCAAATTCACATACGATCACAACAATTTCATTTTATTAGTTTAGCGTCGTCTGAAGGTTAGATTTAGATTTAGATTAGATTATATATTATATTATATTAGGTATTATATACAGTACATATATATATATATATATATATATATATATATGTAACTATATAGTTATATATAAGTTATACATAGTATAACTACATATAGTATAAATGTGTATATATTACACATTATACACATTATATGTATATATATATATATATATATATCACGAGTAACAAAACATCTTTTAAACACGGAAAAAAAAGAACAATTCCGTTTCTGTTCCGAAGCAGGAACGTGACGTAAACGCCTCATCGCGAGAGTGGTTCAAAGGGTAGAGCAAGCCGAACGCTGGATCAAATCAAAAGAAGACCAAACAGTGCCGGTGTTCGCTGACACGCGCAACGCCTGCCCAGTTCACACCGATCAAACACCGATAAACCGGCAAATCACCAAACAGACAGCATCCCGTTCCGTCCACTCTCTCCTCCCCCGCTGCCCTGTGTGTCCAGCAAGGGATGATCCCGGGATTATAAACCTAACCGGAAGCGTTCGCAGTTTCAGCCGGTGGTTGCGAGCGGAGAACGTGTGTACCGGAGAGAAGCGGACGTCGCGTGTACAAGCGTGGAATTCGTTGGGAGCGGCGCGCGATGGACGAGTGAAATTAAATCCACACGCCGGTGGCTGGCTGTGTTTCTGGCTCTGTTTTCTCGTCCTGGCGTTACACGTTGTAGCGTGACACAGTCCCGACACGTCCGACGTCCGAGAAGAGCGGATTGGTTTACGCGCACGCACGGCAACTGCAAAAATCTCCCCCGAGTCCTATGGATCGTCGAGTGGCGGGCGTGTTGGGAAACTCGCGCACGATTCGGATGGAAGGAGGTTTTTGGAATTTAATTGCAGGCGAGATTGTTGTGTTTGCGCCGTAAGAAAGAGGGAAGAGGGTTGCAAGTTCTCTCTTCTTTTCCCTTTTTTCTTTTTTCTTTTTTCTTTTTCCTTCTGGTCGTGGACGTTGTTAGATTGAAGTTGAACTTTGGAACTTTAATTATTTTTCGTGTATATGTGTTGACATTTTGAGAGAATAGGCGGGAGGGAACTTTTGGCCCACCCTGTAGAAATTTGTTTAGAGAAATAAATCGCGAGACGCGAACTTTGACGTTCGTTTCACTATCGTAGATACCTTTGTTTTTGATTTTATTTTAGTATAGTTTAGCGGTAGCGAGCTAAATTTACTTTGCACATTCTTGGAGCTTATTTTCCCGTTGCGACAGATTCTTTTTACTTTCTCGTTCGATTTGAGTAATTTCCAAATTTGGCTAGTTACCATTTGGAACTAATTTACGCGCGTAATAGAATTGGATGGGACGAGCGTTATTTTATTAAGATTTAATTTAGGTTTAAGAAATGGCCGTCGCCGGGTGAGAAATAGTTGCTACGTGTAGCAATTTCCAAAGGGATGTCCTCTGGGAGAAGGTGTTGATTTCAGGGCTCTTTGTCTCGCGTCGAAAAGAACGGGGAGAAATAGCGGCGACAGTGGGAAATCGTTCGGAAATACTGTTTCCTGGATTCTCGTGTCCCCGCGATCTCACCAACCCGGAGAAAAAAAAGATCGTTTCGAAACAATAATTTATCCTTACCACTAGAGACACTTTCCCTTTCAAACTCCATTTTCTCCGATTTACCACCCTTAATTCTCAGTCGTTCACTTTTCTCCCCGAAATCGTCGAATCATTCCAATTCGTTTGTTCCTCGAGTCATTCGTCCCCTCCGTCCAGAGACTATCATTCTTCTCCTAAACAAGTTCGAAGACTCTGTGAAAGACAAAGACCAACTAAATTATCCTTTTCAAACTCAAACTCAATGCCCATTTCTTTCTCGTTCTAAAAAGAAAATTCTCTGGAAGACAAGAATCCTAGCTGTGTGTCTCGTTTCAAAAAAAAAGAGTCACCTTTCAAATTCAAACTCTGCGATTCCACCCACCCTTAAGCTAGGTGTTCACTAGAGATAATATAATCATTGTATAATAATTTAAATATTATGTGATGTCATATAATTTAATTATTATATAATAATTTAAATATCATGCAATGTCATATAATATAATCATTATATAATAATTTAAATATCATGTAATGTCATATAATATAATTATTATATAATAATTTAAATATCATGCAATGTCATATAATATAATTATTATATAATAATTTAAATATCGTGTAATGTCATATAATATAATTATTATATAATAATTTAAATATCGTGCAATGTCATATAATATAATCATTATATAATAATTTAAATATCATGCAATGTCATATAATATAATCATATAATAATTTAAATATTATGTAATGTCATATAATATAATTATTATATAATAATTTAAATTATTGAACTCTTCTTTTTACGTTGATTTTTCTTTTCTTCTAAAATATTATGGGCAACTGTGAGGGCACATATTTTTTGCACCTTCACGATAGCGATGTCACTGTTCACACTAAATCATACCACAGTGAGTAGAGCCACAGAGACAATGAACTCTCAAATGAGCACGGTTTGTGAGAGTTGTATCGGATAGTAAGCAGTTTCCCTCTCGGAGAAAATTCTCAAAGCTGCTCTGAAATAGACACAACGCTTGAGAGTACTCTCGAGAGTAACTCTCGCGAGAATCTGTCAAATGGACGTAAGGCTTTACGTTCGAACCACGCGAACCGAGAACTTCCATCGGCAAAAAACAAAAAGTCCGGTTCTACACACACACACACACACACACACACACACACACACACACACACACACATACATATATATATATATATTTCTGTTATCTGAATAATTCATCGCGTGGCGGTAATTCCGTATCCCCTCGGTACGTACGAGGCTGAGCGGTGCTTAATTCAAGAGACACGTTTTGGCTCCCCGAGTGGGTCGTTAGTCGGATGCATCACGTGCGCGGATTTAAAGGGCGGATCCGCACGTAGGTGCGGCGCAACGTCCCGACTAGATTGCACACCGCGAGAGAGGTGATGAACCCCCCGCGCGAGTGGGGTTGGTGGGGTTGATAGTAGGAGAGAATCGGCGGGAAAAAGAGGACTGCTCGATCGCCGCGGAATGATTACGCGAGGCTTCCACCGCTGATTATTCCCTCCCCGAATGGAGCCATCTTTCTTCCGTTTTCGAGCGGCAGAAGGCGCGAGAAGAACCTTTCGTTCGTTCGTTCGTTTGTGTCTGGTCTAGAGAGCGCGAGAGTCTGGGAATCGCGCAGATCCAATTTCATCCGAGGGAGACTGCCGCGCGCCACCGGTTCGTTCGTTCGTTCGTTCGTCGGCTCGTTCGTCCTTCCACAAGCATATTTACAGGCAGCTCGATGCACTCCAATGGCGTTTTAATCTGGCAAATGCATTCCGCGTACGTTCTGGAGCCCGGGGGCTCCTCCTCCTCCTCTCTCTCTCTCTCTCTTTCTCTCTCTTTCTCGCTCTGTCTCCTCGTTTAACTCCGATTCGTTGCAACTTCCTTCTCTTTCTGCCTTTTCGGTCGGAGCCGGTTCGCGTCGCGAACTTTTTCCATCGAGAGCCTCGAAGCTCTCGTCAAAATCGAGATATACGTGCACGCGCGTGAAAGAGAGAGAGAGAGAGAGAGAGAGAGAAGCGTAAAAATGATATTTTTGGGAATGAATCGTCGGAATCCGAACCGGACCCCGCGGCACGTTCTCGCTGAATGCAATACAGGGCTTAATAAGATCTTTCGGGAGTACCTTCGGGTTCGTTTGCCATATCCGCGATCGGATCATTGTTCGAACCTGGATGTGGCCTAGAAACCGTGGCTCGGAATTTTGACGGTAGTCACATTTGTTCGTTGGACTGAAAAGTGAAGCAGATTTAAAAAGACAGATTCGTAGATTCGTGTGAATTTTTTTTATTTCTGTTCAATTGCTGACCAAGTTGATGTTTAATGAATCTCTACTCGATGAAACAAACGGACTTGTCCACGTATAACCAGTCTCTCTCTTTCTCTCTCTCTCTCTCTCTCTCTCTCCTGTATATTCTCCATCCACCGAATAAAAGATCATATAATTAAATTCTACGTTCATTCGTAGAGAAGCTGCTCTCTCTTTCTTTCTTTCTTTCTCCGTTCTTATTCGCATTCCGCGAGAGGCGTCAGTATTCCTCGGTTGGAAAAATGTTGGGTCAGCTCCCCCGGGACGCACGGAAGCGACGAACGAAGGACGATATTCCTCCTCGGGAGAATCTTTTTGGTGTCGATTCTATCCCATTCCCCAACCTTCCCCCCTCCCCTCCCCCTGTCGTCCTTCTATCCTACGTCGGATCATTTTCAATTTATTTCCTCTCCTTTCCTCCTTTCTTTCTTTCTTTCTCTCTCTTTTTCCGAATCACCAGCAGGAAAGGGACAGAGGATTTGGAAGGGGGCGGGGGGTAGGTCGAAGGGCACGGCTCTTTGAAACGATACAGATAGAGGCGCCACCTTTCCCCGGGACAAAGGTTCGCGTCGCTGCGGGGGTGGTTGATTAATGGACTTCTTGCTACGACCGATGTACGAACGACGATGGGGGGAAAAAAAATTCGAGAGAAGAGAGAGAGAGAGAGGAATCCGGGAGGTTGGAGAGACTCGGTTGAAATTGCGACGCCGGTTCCGCGAAAGTACCGATCGATTAATTGGAGTTGTCGAGCACTCGTGATCTGCCCGCTTGTCCGTTGTTTAATCGTTTTTTGATGGCGGTCTCCGAACCGCCGATCGCTCGATTATGTCGACGGCTTGCCCCCATTTTTGCATCCCTGCCCACTTCCCTGCCGGTTTATTATCGGCCTCCGGAGACAGGTTACTCCACGATGACGTATCAGTTGTTCATTATCGACGTCCCAGTTCCTCTGCGGTTCATCCCCGTGGCTGTCGCAATATCTCACTCGCTGTTGTCGGTCGGCTTCTCTCTCGTCCAACTTTCGTCTGTGATTTTCTTTTCTTTTTTTTTTTTAAGGTGAAGTAAATACAGCAATAGGTCTTCATAAGTGCACTTTTTGGACTCGTGAGCGTCACTTGTTCTCACCAACTTTTGGAATTGAGGCTGTCCTCGCTCTTTCTTTCGATGCCAATTCGCAGAATTACACCATTCCTCCTAAACCAGCTCTTCATGGACGGTTATGAGGGCACTATTGTAGTTAACGTTCAATTTTCTGCGAATCATTTGTCTCAGTTTGTTCAAATACACAGTGGAACAGGCGTTGTTTGAAAAACAACGACGCGGTGTTAATTCTTTGAGTTGTAATATCGAATCACAATGCCCGTGGTTAGGAATTATGGTTTCGACTTGAAAGGGAAAGCACGTTGTAATCCGACAGAATGTGAATTTGAATTTTCCATTTTAATTTTTCAAACCGATTGATATAAACAAATAATATGATCAAATAAACAAACTATATATAATGCTTTCGATGCTTTACATCTGACACAGTGTAACATGTTACAGTAACAAATTTTTTATTGAGAAGAAAATCGCATCGCAGCTAAATAAGAGCGTGGATTATATATCATTGTTTTTAAATTGATTACAAATTATATATCAGTGATTTTAAGTTCGTTGTCGAGAGATTTGTTGGAAGATTTGTGATTATAGAGTTCTTTTTTCTTTAACGAAATTCTTGTTAACCTTGCAAAATGATCATCGCTCGAATTCGACTTTAATCGTACGGGCGCTTGGATTTACGAACATCTTCGTGCAGAAAAATCTCATCAGAGTGGAATTTTCAATATTTATTTACCCTTGATGTTATCCCGCGTTACGTTACGTGTAATACTGAAAATGTTACATTTCAGCATTGCTACCGCGCAGGATATTGCAATATCTCGCAGTAATAACGCTAATTTTTTTTATAAACGAAAGGATATGAAATTCTTCTTTGCGCAGACGCGAGCGAACGCAAGTTACTTGCTTCCTTTCTACTCTCGACGAAACAGCGAAAGACGGATAGTATTTATGAGTTTTTCAATTCAGGTTGCTCCGAGAGTTATAACCGGCTAACTCCGTAAATGAAGAACCTTCAGTAACTGTAGACTTGTTTGAGAAATGAAATAATAATCGTGCGTCCAGGGGCTACAAAAGTTACGTAGTTGATCAACTTCTCTTCTGAGGAGTTCGTACACGCGTTGCGATATTAATTAACCACCTTCGTAACCGAATCGTTGATTTTTCTGTTCAAATAACTGTGAAAGAAAGAACTTAATTGGCCGAGGGTCGAGATTTACAAACGGAGATTTTGATTTCACGGTTATTTGACAAACATTCTGGAATTTTAAGTAACTTCTATTTTTTTAATACACCTTTCCCGATCGACCTGCAGATCGTTCACGATTTTAGTAAATTATCCAACAAATTTAAAATGCTGAATGACGCTACACTTCCTCCCTTCATCCTTTCGAATTGATTTTCTCACTGCCAACAATGACATAGTATCGTTAATCAAGGGTCAATGGTCGTTCTGCCTCAAGGTTTATTCGTGTGACAACATACGGCGTCGAATTTTAGATTACTTCTGATTTTTAATACGCTTTTTCGATAAAATTGATTATACTGATCGTTTTGAAGATCGTTCGCGATTTCAGTAAACTATCCAACAAATTAAAAACGACAAGTCGAATGTTGCTACACTCAAGAACATCCTTTCGAATTAGTTTTTTCACTGCCAACAATGACATAGTATCGTTAATCAAGGGTCAATGGTCGTTCTGCCTCAAGGTTTATTCGTGTGACAACATACGGTGTCGAATTTTAGATTACTTCTGATTTTTATAGTACGCTTTTTCGATCAAATTACATTGATCGTTCACTCGATTTCAGTAAACTATCCAACAAATTAAAAACGACAAGTCGAAGTGTTGCTACACTTTTCTTTAACATCCCTTCATCCCCAAGAACATCCTTTCGAATTGGTCCTTTCACTGCCAGCAGTGACGCAGTATCGTTCGTTATTTATCAGTCGTTTTAATGGACATTGCACGGTCGACTGTTGCAGAGAGTCGAGAACGAGGAAAAGGGGCAGCCGCACGGGAACGAGATCGATAAAAAAAGCGATAGGGTAATGCTGGAAAATCGTCGCAGCCGATGGGGAGCGTCGTAGCTTTCCATCGTCCCTAATTGACAGGCAGAAGGAAGCTTGTGCCCGAGGACCTGGCGGCGAGGGAAAGAAAGAAGAAAGAAAAGAAAGGGAGAGGACGACGCGCGCGACACGCGTTAAGAAACAGAGCGTCGACGAGGAGAGCTAGGAGAGGAGCGAGACCTGGCGAAATTTACGAGTGAAACAGGTTTGCTCTCTCTGCGAGAAGGTACAAATCTCGAAGCCAGGTAACAAATGGCGCTACCGTAAGAATCAGCTGACCGTGCCACGGAACCGAAAGTTGAGGACGGATTTCGTCGCGAGTGTTTTACCGACGAAGGTATTTTCTGGTCGATCTCTCGGACTTGAAATTCGTCCTTGGACCTTGCGAGTTGACGCTTCTCGATGGTGGTTTTCCCTTTGGCGTTTGGCGAACTATGGTCTCGAGCGTACGGCACGAAGGAAATTGAAGTGCAAGAAGAGACAGAAAGAGAGAGAGAGAGAGAGAGGGGGAGAGAAAAATGTCGAGGATTCGAGGCACAGATCGCTGAGAAGCGAATGAGAGAGCGGATCCATCGGAGGGACGTTAGCCAAATGGGTTAAAAAGAAAACGATGGCGATGGACGGCGCGACCCAGTGCTGCACGCAAAATGGCGATCGTGCTGCCGTCGTGGAAACGCAACAAGTGGCGATCTGTTGTTCCTTATCCGTGAGCTATCGTCGATGTTTCCCAAGGAACGGGCCGGACTCGATCCTCCAGGACCCGACGCTTGCGATTTTCTGAACAACGTCTGGCCTTCGAGAGCCGACCTGACCGAAAAAAGGGACACCGAAGGAGAGCCGAAAGGAACACGCTCGGCGTCGATAATAATTCCGTCACTCGAGAAAACACGGGAAAGTACGTTCTTCCCGAAATACATAGAGAGGAGAAAGAGATTAAGCCAAAAAGAGCTAACAAGATTTCTGTTTCTCCAAGCTAAGAAGGATCCTCCTTTAGACTCAAAGCTCGAAAATTCAAGATCGAGCTGAAAGTACCGGTTTGTTCTCCCGACGCGTTGATCTCGTTCGATCCTCCCGAAAGATAGCGAGGCTTGTTGGCAAAAAGGCTGTTGGGATATCGAGGCGGACGACTATGAGCAGAGCCGATGCCCGGCGAGGAAGGAAGAGGACATCGTTGTTGCGGAAGTCAGGGACTGCCGGCGGCGCGGCTGCGACACGACTCCACGCGTTCCACTGTCCGTTCCGGTCGAGCGATTCGCGGCTAATCTGAGAGACAAAGTAGCTCGTGCCTCGTCGGATGAGACGATGGTGATGAAGATCTCCGCGGTCGAGGCTGGCGTTCCTTTACTAAGCGCCGTCGGTCCGCGCTGCGTCGTCAAGCAGGCCACGGTGAAACGATGCGTCGCCGCTCTGCTGCTCGTCTCCGTCGCCAGTATATTCTACTACACACACTACATCATCAGCAGCCCGCTGTCCAGGTGAGTTCTCTACCGAACTTTTCGATTCACGAGCCCTTTCGCCTCGACCGGTGTTTGCGCGACTCGCGTTTGTTAACCACGTTGCGCTGGCAACTGATTGCGGACCGTAACGAGCGACCAAACCGTGTGCAATAATTCGTCGCTTTCTTTCTGAACTCGTCGGTACGATATCGCTGGATAGAAATTGTTGAGAAGTAATAAATTTATCATTTGTTTTGCCTGGGAGAAAGTATTGCAATTTTGGGACAAAAAAATTTCGACTTGCGTGGCATTTCATTCCAGCGCAAAAGGTCAATTGGACGAGCGTTTGACGCGAAGCATGTGGATTAAATAGCGGCTAACTAGCGTGATTTTCGTACACGCGAATGATAATCGCGTAAATAGATTCTGTCAGTGCAAAAAAAGAAAATACAAAATAGTGGAAAGAGAAGCTGATACAAGTTATAGAAATACATATTTATTTCGCATGGGTTAACAAACAAAGAAAACAGATAACAATAATAATGACATTTCAGAAAACAAATTTTATTCGGTGTCACTATCATTTTCAATTGACACAAGCTCGTTGTCCTCGTCGCTTGAAATATTTGCAAGTTCAACTTCATTTTCATCGTTTAATGTTAATTTTTTCGTTCTCAAACTTATCGTTTGCCATTTCTGCTCGTTGAAATTTTAAGGCTCGTTGAATGTTCGAATCAATATGTTCTACAATATATAATATTTTTTGGCCACGTAAATTCAGGTCGTGTAGAAAAAGTGACGCGTAAAGAGTGTTACAATTTACCGCGTAAAAAGTATCAGTGGGAGAGTGGGGCTCATGGACGACGAAGAAATTTCAATGTAGTGGCGAGATGAGTGTTGTGGAGGGGATAGCGTTAGCTAACTATAGTAGGAACAAGAGCGAGTCGCCAGTTAGCCACTTCTGATTTATTGCGATACGTGTTGCAGTTAATCTAGCGACATTTCTCTATTAAAAAGCCTTAGAACAAAAACCTGTAAATCGTTCAAAAAATCGAATTGTAGTTCTTTTTAGATATTGTAACATAAATAGCATGAATACTTGCGGACTGAAATAAACAAGAATAAACACGGATTTGTGGAAAATAAATTTGCCTTTTTATCGTTTCTTCAGTGATGCTCGCGAGTTTAAAATGCTTAAAATGCATGTTCTCCAATAGACCATAACCGGGATGTTTTGTTTGGATCTTGTTTTGGTTGAACGAACTATGGATATTACATTTGTTGGAAAATTGGAAAAATTCAATAACACTTTGTACAGGCAAAGAACCAGCGAAACATTAATATAGTGACGATTGTGTGCATAAAATACGAGCGCGGAATCTGCTGTTTTTTTTTTTTTTTTTTTTTTTATTTTTTTTTTTTTTTTTTTTTTTTTAATTTTTTATTTTCGAAACGCGAGATGATTCATCTCGGGCTAGCGGAGAATATAAACGATCGATCGTCGAGTTAATTGCAATTTGACAAATTTTCGTAGCGCGCGGAAAATTGAAAATTGCGGAGTAATACGGTTGGCACACGTTCGCTGGTTGTTTTATAATAGATATTTTTGGACGAAATTCGTTAGCGTCGGAAGCGTATAATTTCTCGCCGATATGTTAACGCTCATTCGCGTTTATTAAATGCTATCGGGAACCCGGTGAGTTAAAATTTATTTCCCAAATCGGAGGGGGAGAGGGGAACATTGGGCACGACAACAATTAAAGCTCGCGAAAAATTTATCGTTTTCGAGAGCCGTGGGAATTTTTTTCGGTAGCAGGGCGATAAACAACTCTTCGTTTTCTTAGTTGAAACGCATTGATCGCGGCGGACGCAGTCGGATGGAAGAGAAACAATCCGTGTTTGAATTATAACATTTAAAAATACGAGTGTCGACCGAGAATTTCATAGTTTTCCTCGTAATTTAAACAGTTCGTAACATTCACGTTGACTTTCTTCCTCTTTTTTTAATTTTTCCTCTTTTCATATTAGACGTAGCGATTTTGAGAAATGCAGCGAACTTTCAGACGATCAAAGTCTTAAATTTATGATATATTGACTATAATTATAATGAGTACAATGTATAATGTAAAAGAGACTCGATTAAAAGCTCTGTCTCAAACAATTCCGCTCGGCGCGAGGAAAAATTAAATTCCGATAAATAAGAATACTGTAACAATTCCAACGTTAATCGAGCAGATCTCCACAATGGAGAGAGAAACCGATAGCACTGGCGTATCGAAAGAAAGAATTCCATTGGAATCACCGTCTAATTGATCGGATCGCGAAAACCGAGTAACAGGTCCGCGAACTTTCACTTATTCCAATTGCTCGTTTATCGACGTTTAATTTCGTTCTTTATTGAGCTTCGTCCTTTAAAACGAACCCAGAGATTAATATTCCCAGTGAAATACATTCGATAGAATAATCGTCAAGACGATCGGGCTTCCATAGAAATTTAAAAAAGAAAATCAATTTCTTTAAAAAGAAAAGAAAAAGAAGAAAAAGAATTTGACGTAACAAAAGGAGATAAAAGAGAGGATTTTCGACGTAAAAAGATATCGCAAATATCGGTCACGGGATCGGTTAATGTTGTTGTTAATTTTTTAATTATTCAAAAAGATATCAGTTTCTTAAAAAGAAAAATTTGACGTACGAAAAGAAATAAAATAAGGGATTTTCGACGTAAAATATTAGGATCGGTTAATGTGGTCGTAGAATTTCACCGCGAGCAATGAATAGTGTTTGCCACGCACGAAACGAGCTGTTTCGCGTGATGAATGGGAAACGTGACAAAGACTCTCGGGGCCAGGCGATTTATTTCCTCAATACGAAATCGAAAATCTTGGCCAGCTGATTGTAACTCTTTGAAGTTACTTTGAAGGCTCTCGGCTTGCTGGAAACAATTTTTGACGAAATTTAAGAGTATCCAGTGACGAAGCTTATTTTCAATTTGTTTCAAACTGTGAAAAATAGTCGGAAATTCGGAACTCGACAGAAGTTCAGAATTTTTTTTATTTTTGCCAATAATGGGAAGTCAGAAGTATTAAATTCGCCATTTACGAGCCTTTAAATCTTCCAAAAATCGTGCTCCTTTGTTTCCTCGATTTCTCCAGCAGTAAATTTTGCAAGAAAATTTAATGGGAAATTCTCGGTGCATCGGATTCTCAAATTCCGCAACTTCTTTTCACTTCGAAACCACCGGGTCGATACACTCTATTGTCCGAATGTCCGAATGAATCTCACTCGGTTTTTCGAAAATCAGTTTCATTCTCGATTTTCTTCGATCTTGGCTCGAGAACGATCGCCACCGACTCTGTGCCAGCCAGTTGCACAGTTAATTCGGAAAGACGAATAACCCCGCGGGCCGAACTGTGTTCGTCTCGGCTCGATATGGAGCCAACCTAACCCTGAAGGCGGCGGCGATTGCAAACCGTCTAGCGCTAGAACCACATAGAAAGAGAAAGAGAGAGAGAGAGAGAGAGAGAGAGAGAAGGCTCTCTGGAAATTCGGCGTTATTTCGTGGCGGTGTAATTACGTAACGCCAAATTGTTGCTGGCAGTTGCTTGGCTGCGCGGTTTCCTCGGGGACTTATATCTTAATTGCGCGGTAATATAGTACGCGACGAGCCAAACCTTCCTCTGACCGGCCTTTGAAGTTAATTACGCATCGTGCAGCATTTGCAAACGATATCCTGTCCTTCACGATGCGCGCCGTTTTCGTTCTCTCCCTTCCACTCGCCACGCTCTTTGCCACGGGAATTCCCCGAATCCGCGATACGCGCGTGTGCTCTGTGACTCGTGCCGCGTTGGTCGTTTCATTAATTTTCAGAAACTGAAACTCGCGATTCCAGGTTAAGTGTAAGTCGAACGCTCGCTAGATTTTCAAACTAATTGGTTGAAACGTTTCAAACTGGTCAAACGATCTGTCGATTTTTCATTTTTCGTTCTTTTAATTTTGTCTAAATTCCTGATTCGTTAAGCCACGGGGAATTCTCCGAATCCGCGCGATACACGCGTGTGCTCTGTGACTCGCGCCGCGTTGGTCGTTTCATTAATTTTCAGAAACTGAAACTCGCGATTCCAGGTTAAGTGTAAGTCGAACGCTCGCTAGATTTTCAAACTAATTGGTTGAAACGTTTCAAACTGGTCAAACGATCTGTCGATTTTTCATTTTTCGTTCTTTTAATTTTGTCTAAATTCCTGATTCGTTAAGCCACGGGGAATTCTCCGAATCCGCGCGATACACGCGTGTGCTCTGTGACTCGCGCCGCGTTGGTCGTTTCATTAATTTTCAGAAACTGAAACTCGCGATTCCAGGTTAAGTGTAAGTCGAACGCTCGCTAGATTTTCAAACTAATTGGTTGAAACGTTTCAAATTGGTCAAACGATCTGTCGATTTTTCATTTTCCGTTCTTTTAATTTTGTCTAAATTCCTGATTCGTCGATATGTTGGATTCCGTGTAATGGAGTCAACACGCTTACAATTTAGAAGAGTTTATCCCCTTACAGTCGTGTATGAAATAGAATGATTTGCAATGGTTTAGAATGTCTTAGAATATGATGAATGTCTAATGCTTTTAACAACATAAAATGTCTCTATAATGATTTAGAATATTTTATGAGCAGGAATGTCTCTAAAGCATGTCCTTATATATATTTGCTTATCATCGTCAAGTGGAAGGGGAAGGAGCATAGATGACCAACTATTGGATCTTGCTCTTATGACTAACTATTCACAGTCCACTTTTATGTGCTTAGCTTATTGTCAGTATTTGCATAGATTCAATATTGGTCATCCAACAGATATCGGCAGATTAAAAATTCGATGTGTACAACTTTGCGAACGCTGCTCTGTTTTCAAGGACGTCGGCGAATGCCGCGGCTGAGTGTTTCGTTAATTGGATCGTTGGTCGATCAGATTGACCGTTTACCTTTAGATCGCGATTGATCGCCTTCGGTCGATCGTAGACGCCGGTCGTGCACGCCTTTCGGTTAATTGACGACGCGGATCAATCTTAATAGATAACCTATGACCGTATTCCGCAAGCAATTGTAGGTTTCGGAGTAAACCGTCGTCAATCACGAAACCTAATACTCTCGCGTGGACATTGACATGTAATTTCGCATCGACGTGGTCGGGCCACGAATTCCCCCCGTATTGCCTCGCAGCAGAGCCCCCGGGCACTGCGGCCCCCGAGGAGCCGTGCAATATTCCAAATCACGCCTACCCCGAAATCCCTGAATTTGCCACGCTCCGATATCTTCGGAACCTTACACGTGCCAGCCATCAATTAGCTCTAATGTTTCGGTTAAAAGGCAGACGAATGGCGCGCTGCGTGAGCACACGTGTGTGTGTGTGTGGGTGTACAGGTACACTTGCAGAGGACAGAGATACCGTGAATGTTTCGTTACAGAGTTTTCGTAATTTTCGCGTAAATTGAAGCATGTCAAGTGGAGGACTTTTAATTAACGCTAGATTTCCTATAAATATAATAAATATTATATATATATATATAATATTAATAAATATTATAATATATATATAATATTTATACCTTCACGACAGTATTTTTAGATGCTCGAGCGATTTTTAACAAAATATATTAGTAAAAGCTTGTGCTCTTTGTATCATATTATTGACTTTTTCTTGCATTTTAATTCCTTTGGTATGAATATTATACTTTAGCCGTCGCTAGTTCTAGTGTTAAGGAGAAGTTTTAAGGAAATTTATAAATAACAGGGATAACTGAAAAATAACTGACAACAGGCTGCTCTGAAAATGTTCAACAATTTGTTCGGTCGAATTTGACTCGATAAGCAATCAATAATTATAAATTTCTGTAACTTTAATTGCGCTGAATCGTGCACGAAAATCATCGTCTGAATCGCGTTGTGATAAGTTCCACCTCGATGTTACTTTCGATACACGGAGAACTATTGTTCTTCATTGACGATGGAGACCACCTCTTGTACAACGATGTAAGACTCTCTGTTGATTAATTGAGTCAACCTTGTTGATTAGTTGAGACTACTTCGTTGGTTAATTGAGACTAGCCAGTTGACCATTCGCGAGCCTGTTTCGTGCAAACTGGCTAGTTCGCTCTGGCCAGTCATAATTGCCTCCAGACGAGTTTCTGGAAGATTCAGTGTGTCTTCTTATCGAAAAACAGGCTCGCGAGTCTTGATACAAACAGGTGGACAGTAACGTGTGTGGTCTCGGACTTGTTGATCTAATTTCCCTGCAGGTACGCAAAAATAAATTGATAACGGCGGGAAACATAAAAAAAAAAGAGGATTTAGAATAAAAACACAAAGAGAAAGTTACAGAGTTTTGATTTACAAAGAGAGAGACTTGTGTGAAAGTTTTTGAGGGATAGGTGAGGATTTATGACTCATAAATGAAAAGCCTGATCAAGCAGTGCAGGAGAGAAAAAAAAAGAAAGCACTCGTTTCGTTTTTATTCGAATTATCGAAAGAATGTGACAAGAAATACAGACTAAATCCCATGATTCAGCACTCGGGAATATTTTTGCGCTGACACAATTTTTTTCTTTTCGAGAAGCTTCGCAGAATTTCTTTGGAAATTATTGAAAAGTTGACGCAGTTTTAGCGTCCGCATAGCGGATGGAGTCTTGAGTGACAAAATTACCACCAGAGAGAAAGATAGAGAGAGAGAGAGAGAGAGAGAGAGAGAGAAAGAAAGAGGAAAAAGACGATGAAAGCTACAAGATGAAAAAATCTCGCAGACCTCGGGAGAAGTGCAAGCGCGCATTCTCGGTCGTGGGACGCGAAATGCGGCCGGATGTTTGTCGCACGCCCAATCAGCGCCAATTCAACCTTCTCAGCTCGTCCCTTACGTCGGCGCTAAGCCACAGACGCACGTCGTCTCGTCCCTCGTGTTCTCCGCGTGACGCATCTTTTTCGCCGAAGAATCGCCAGCCCCGAGGAAAATCGGGCACCTCTCGTGTTCCGCCACGAGGTCACTGGTTCCATCAATTCCCTCTTACCGACCGCCTTTCAAGAGACCCCCGTCGAAATTTCCTCCGGTATTTTCAATCAGCGAAGGACCCCGAAGGGGTGAAAAGTAGGTCGAACGGTTCTCTCCGCTTAAAAATCAATTTCTTTCAATTTTCTGTCCTTTTTTTTTTAATCTTCGCACGATTTCGTCTTAACACATTACCCAATACCACTCGGCGCGCTGAATGCTGCTTTTTTCAGGGTTCGCAGATTTTTGGAGCAACAGGGAAACTTTGTACAGTGCGTAATATGCACTTGTTTAATTCACATTGATAAAATATTCTCAAATGTTACTATATATATTTATTATAGTGATATCTGAGAATCTATTTATCATGTGTTTTAGAGTTTAACTATTATTTATTTTATATTTATATTAACACATTGAGGACCGTATGCTCTGATAAACGTACAGCTTGTATTCTCTCGTATTTTTTGAATTATTTAATATGTGATTGAAAGGTTTCAACAGAATGTATAGCATTTAACAAGTGTATTATTTTATTAACAATTTAAAATTATTAATTTTCTCATTTTAGAGGTATTTTATTAAATAAAATGAAAGTACCTCTAGTAACGTTTCTTGGTGTGGTATGTCAGGAAACAATTTCCCTATTTCTTGAAAAATTATATAACATTGTAATATACAATTATATGTAATATTATATAGCGTAAATTAAATATAACGTTGCCTGAATCGTGTCCCCTACAACACAATAAAGCGTTCCCCGTCCGCAACAGTTGGAAACTGAAAGACGCGAACTCGCGTTTCCCGTCCACAATGTGTTAATATTTATTCGAATATCGCATACGTAGATTTAGTTTGGCAACAGTCTCGGCAGTAATTTTAATCCCGCGATAAATTATTGACAACTGCAACTTCAAAGCTACTGTAATTAAAATTTTACGAAACAGTTCGAGTCACAGTTTTAGTGCACGTTTGGATGGAACTCGGCCCGACGTATAATTCTCACGTATAATTCGTTTTCTGTGAATTGCAATCGTGCCTCGTTCTCGATGTCTTTTTTTATACACTTTGTCGTCGAAGAGGGCATCGTTAGAGCGTTGAAACCGGAGTTTCGGCGAAGTTCACGCGTGGGCGCGAAGCGGCTCGTCGCGCATTAATTTTCGTTCGACGAAGCCGTAACAGCGGCTTTACGATGGCGTCTCGCGAGCCATCGCGAATACATCGCGTACAGGACCCCGGCGGCGCGCGCGGAACTTGATAAAAGTTGAATATTTCGGTGTGTTCCGGCCGACATTTATGCTCCAAGTTTACACAACTCGATATTACCTTGACAAGACGGATGTTCGGAATAATCAAACTTCTGCCTGGCGAACCACCGCGATGAATAATGTATCGCGTTGGATACGCGCGCGCGTGTTCTACACCGGCGATTTCTAACACGTTTTCTCGACGATACCCCAACGAGCGTTCACTCAGAGGAGTCGTCGAAACACTTGGCACAGTGATTTATCGATGATTTTCTCGAAATTTGCCTCCACGATTTTTTCCCTTTTTTTTTTCAAAATATTTAAATATTTAACTATTAACGCGCGATTTCGGTACGACGAATCGAGAACTATCGAAACGTTTAACGTCGGGATTAGCGAAGTGTTTTTTTTTTTTTTTTTTTTTTTTTTTGCTTTTAAAGTTTTGTAAAAATACGCAGTTGCTCGATTTTTTCATATTTTTCAACGGGAAAGCAATTAAGGATTTTTTTTTCTCATTAATCCGTTGATCGGATCGTCGTTCAACCGGAATTTGTTGCAACGAAGAGACTGGAAACGATCTCGAAACGATCCCCGGTAGGAAATAGGATCGTCGCGCGACTTTAATTTCCAGATAATATTTGTGTCTCGCGAAGGTCTGAAGGGCTAAGATTGATTCACCTTTGTATCAACTATCAACTCCGTAATTATAAAAGTCTGTAGGTGAGGGATGACCTCGTTACCAAGTTAATTATAATCGTGTATACACGCGCAGCGTAGTTGGGTACACGTTACACCGTGATCGATACCGGCGTTAAGAGAATCGAAATTACATTTCAGAGATTAGGTTTCACCCCTTCTCTCCGTAATAAAACGACGAATTACACTCGATCCGGGAGTTATCGGCTGAATTGAACGTACGGATCGATTCAAATTCGTTCTCCTAGAATAAGCTCCGACAAATGTATAATAACATAACATGACCTCCTTGCTCGGTCTTCGATTTAAAATTACACACGCCTTTGGCGAATCGCTAGTTTTATATTCCGTGCCACGGCGATATCAGAAAAATTCTCAAAGAGTGTAGAGAATTTCAAAAAATTCACTACGCGTCGATCAATCATTTGAGAATTAGAACAGAAGCGAGTTTGGCGAGACGTCGTTAGACTGAAATATCGAAGATCGTTCGAATTGACGGGGGACGACAGTGCGGAAATCTCTCTCGAAAACGATACTTTCCGAACAAACATAATTCTCGACGAGAGAGAGAGAGAGAGAGAGAGAGAGAGAGAGAGAGAGAGAATGGGACGACAGAATTGTGCAAATTTCGGCGTGTTTGCACTCGCAGCAGTTTAATATCCTGCTGAAGGAGTGTATCTTTCGAAGAATGATCGTGGGAGATAGAAGGAGCGGATCGATATCCACCATCATCCCTGTACAATAATACCGATAATAATTTCCGATAGCGGAGGAGACGATGGCCGCGAAAGTTTCCAGATTGCAGGCGAACGTGTCGATTAATTTGTCGCCCCGTGTAATTTCATACTTTCAGCTTTTTTTCGTACACCTTCGTTATCTAGCTGCTTATAAAAGATTTTATTTGATCTGATCCTTTCAAAATTGCCAAACTAATTGCCCATGGAGTCCATTTTCGTTTCTCCGCGCGGAATTCACGTATTCACTGTTTGACTCCTCAAGTTTTATCTCCCTTTAAATACGCGATTTATAACGAATTAAATGAATGAGGAAGAAAAAAAGAAAATCTCATTGAACTCTGGACTGTACTTTGCAAAATTTAAAGAGTACTGTTCGTCGTCCACCATTTTTATTTCTCTTTACTCAAGATCAAGCGAAACGCAAATAGTAAATAAATGGTAATAAATAATAATGGAATAGTAATAACATGAAATAAAAATATCTTAATAATAGTAACAAAATAAAATAGCAATAGCAAAAGGAATCTTCAGATCTCTGTTTTCTAAAATTAAAACACGCGTCGTTTTCACTTTACTCCCCTGTAAATTCTTCTTTTCAGACCTCAGGATCAAACGAAATACTCTGTATAACCTCGATAGTAAATAAATAGTAATGAAATAAAGAATCACAGTGTAGTAATAAAATCAAATCAAAGATCTTGGCAATAGTATCAAAATAAAATAGCAATAGCAAAAGAAATCTTCAAATCTCTGTTTTTCAAAATTAAAACGCGTTGTTTTCACTTCCCTTCCCTGTAAACTCTTCTTTTCAGACCTCAGGATCAAACGAAACACGAATTCTGTATAACTTCGATAGTAAATAAATAGTAATGAGATAAAGAATCACAGTGTAGTAATAGAATCAAATCAAAGATCTTGGCAATAGTATCAAAATAAAAAATAGCAATAGCAAAGAAAATCTTCAAATCTCTGTTTTTCAAAATTAAAACACGCGTTATTTTCACTTCCCTTCCCTGTAAACTCTTCTTTTCAGACCTCAGGATCAAACGAAACACGAATTCTGTATAACTTCGATAGTAAATAAATAGTAATGAGATAAAGAATCACAGTGTAGTAATAGAATCAAATCAAAGATCTTGGCAATAGTATCAAAATAAAATAGCAATAGCAAAAGAAATTTTCAAATCTCTGTTTTTCAAAATTAAAACACGCGTCGTTTTCACTTTACTCCCCTGTAAACTCTTCTTTTCAGACCTCAGGATCAAACGAAACACAAACTCTGTATAACTTCGATAGTAAATAAATAGTAATGAAATAAAGAATCTCAGTGTAGTAATAAAATTAATAAATTCAAATAGAAGATCTTGGCAATAACAAAATAAAATAACAAAAATAGCAAAAGAAAGACCTTCAGATCTCTGTTCTTTCAAAATTATAAAGCGTCGTTTTCACTTGTCGCCTCCCGCTAGAAACCTTTCCTCTTCTTCGAAACTCTCCGCCGAACGGAGAGTCAAAAGTCAGAAATTCAATTGGGATTCTGAAGATTTCCAAACTGCATTTTGAAAAGTCATCTCGCATTCTTCGTTGCTTGCTGTGGAACGGCTCGATTGAAGTGACTCGAGGCCCATCAAAGGGAATAAAAATCCCTCGATAGAGAGAACTCTCCCCCCTCCCTTTCTTCCTGTTTCCTCGCCCGACCTTCTTTCCGCTATTAACATGTTCCTCGGAAGGAATCCGTCGAGCCACCATCGCCTCGATGTTTTTCCCCAGCGTCGCGGCACGAGTTTCCTCGCGATCCGCCCAGAGCATTCCGACGCACGCGCGATTTCGCAGACCTCGGGGATCGGCTCGTAATTACGGCCGTAGTGAAAAACGTGTCTCGGCGCGGTTCGGCGCGCAATATCTGGCCCCGCTTTTCGTTTTTATTCTCTCGCTGCTCCTCTGTTCGCGCGTGTGTTCACGCGCCTCGCGTCTCTTCACGTCGTCGACAGGACGAGAGGGGAGGGAAAAGCGCGAAGACGCAGACAGCATCGTTAACGATAACGTGCCAACGTCCGCAGAAAAAAAGTCATGGCGTGCGTGAGCTTTCCAGACGAGCTGTGCCAGAGTTTGCACAGAGTGAAGAGGAAAGTTTGTCCGTGGCTATCGTGGACGAATTCTACACCTTTCGATTTGATGGAATCTCAGTGACCTTGAATTTCAAGATCAAAATTCCTTTCGTTTGCATTGTTTGTTCTACCCTAAAACTTTCCTCAGGAGTCATAGGTCGCAACCTAGTGGTTCTTTTGAAAAATGGTAAAAATGGTTTCTTGGTCGTTCAACACTACGTGCTAACAGCGACTTTATGGTTCTGGATTATTTTACGTAATTCTCGTATTAGGTTTCATTGACGTTTGATTTATCATAGTCGTAGCATCAACGTGAGTCTAAACAATCAAAAAAACAAACTGTCAACGTTATTCGAAATATAAACGTTACGTAATATGGACATCCATTCGTTCACAATCATAAAGTCGCTGTTAGGACGCGACTTTCGTCTGGAAAAAAATCGTCGATGGAATTATCATTCTCAGGCGTACACCGATTCATTTCTTAGCGTCGAAATAACGAAATTCATTCAAAAATTCATCTGGACAATGAAAATAGAAATCCTCGCGCGTTTTCCAAAGGGAGGGAAATGAACGAAAGCGAGAACAGGCGAGAGATTATAAAAAATTTCCCGCGTCCCGGGCAATTTTTTCCGCTCATAGAGAAGGAAATGAAGCGGTTGCGAGCTGCGAGGTGGAAGAAGTCGAGAGAAGAGAAGAGAAAGAAGATAATGGAAAAAGGTGTGTTCATTGTTTGTAGACGTTTGATGTAATTCGAGAGCGAGGGAAGCGAGGGATTTCGTTTGCGGTGAATTGCAAAGTTGTTCTCCAAGACATTGAAGTCTTTCGCCGGGTGGGGTGGTAACTGAAACTCGTAAGCTCTTGTATCTTGATTCTCTTTAATCTGTCTTAAGCCGATGCTCTTGCACGTCGGCCTTCAAACGCTGATTGCGAAATTTCCACTCCTTTTTCCATCTCCTTTTCCATTCCCTTTCCCTGCACCGGCTGCTTAACCCTTTGTGTACCTTCCGATAACCGAGCCTGTAATCAAAAGGGTTAATCACTCTTTTTCTAAACTTTTTTTCACTCGCAGTGCTGTACTCTTTTGCACAAATATACGAGGGCGCAGTAACATCTTATTTCCCTTATTTTCTTTCGAGAAAACAGGCGACTATCCTCTCGCGTGAAAAAAGCAAAATCATACACCGAAATAACTTTGTCAAGTCACTTTGCAGCTTTCGCAAAAAGTAAAAGTATCCGGGCTAAATGCTCTCACGGAAGATAAAAATTAGAAAATTGAGCAGAGAGAGAAAGAGAGAGAGAGAGAAGGAGGAATCTCAACGCTGGAAACCAGACATTCTCCTCGAGTCGATAGCCTGTAGCTGAGTTCTAAAATTCTCAAACTCGACAGGTTCCCTTCTGTTGAGAGCCAGTTCAGACCCGAGACGTCTTCCAGCCGGGACAAAAGATTCGCTCGCGGGTGAACTCCGCGATTCGTAACGTCTCGATTCTCGTCGAAGTTTCGCGTTAATCCGGGTTTGATAGTGCCCTTGGTTGGGCAGAGTCCATTACGACCGTGTGCGGCGAACGACACACGCCAGTCACGTAACTGTAACGGAGCCGGCGACGTGACGCATTTCTGGATCGGCTTGGAACATCGTGGAACAATGTGCTCGTCGGTCGCCGCGGCCCATTAACATTGTCCTGTTGCTCCTGTGGAGAGTCTGCGTGCGAGGAGCTCTGTCAATCCTCGCGTCCACCAAGGTTGCCTTAGGGGCCAGAGGTTCGCCACGTTAACTCGTAACTCTCATCGATTCCGGTGTAAATATACCCACGGTGCGTGTAGTACGAGCCTGCAGGATTTCCGTTACGCTGGATTACGTTGCCGCGTGTAACGCGAATCGAGCCGAGAAACCAATCGTTGCAAAGGGAAATGTATATTTCGAAACACAGAACGCAGCGGTTTCATGGGAACCTTCTCGAAGATGGTTGATAGCTGCCTTCAGAAACGGCGTGAACTTTGGGCCAGGTGAACTTGAAATTGAAAATATTGCCTGCGAGATGTATGTACACTGTGCGAGCATTCGGATGTCTGACAACGTATTGTATTTATCGAAGAATTTTGTATCGTACGTTTTAAGTGGGATATGTATCTTGCTATTAATTACGAATTATTATTTTACATTACACCAGTGAAAATTGTCAATGCGGGACGTACACTGTCGGTTGCGAGCATTTGGATATCTATCTTACGGCGTATTTATTGGAGAATTTCGTATTTTATGTTGTAGGTAGAATGTGGATTTTTGTGTTTCTTTTTTTACGAGATACCTGATCGAGATTTCATTTGTTAAATATCTCCAAGTATCTTGCTATTAATTACGAATTATTATTTTATATTACATTATATTTTATATTATTTTATATTTATATTTTATATTATAGTGAAAATTGTAAGTGTAGGACGTACACTGTCAGTTGCGAGCATTTGGATATCTATCTTACGTATTTATTGGAGAACTTCGTATTTTATGTTGTAGGTAGAATGTGGATTTTTGTGTTTCTTTTTTTTCGAGATACCTGATCGAGATTTCATTTGTTAAATATCTCCAAGTATCTTGCTATTAATTACGAATTATTATTTTACATTACACCAGTGAAAATTGCGAAGTATCTTGCTATTAATTACGAATTATTATTTTACATTACACCAGTGAAAATTGACAACGTACACTGTCGGTTGCGAGCATTTGGATATCTATCTTACGGCGTATTTATTAGAGAATTTCGTATTTTATGTTGTATAGGTAGAATGTGGATTTTTGTGTTTCTTTTTTTTTCAAGATACCCGATCGAGATTTCATCTGTTAAATATCTCCAAGTATCTTGCTATTAATTATTATTTCACCATATATACAGCGAAAATCATAGGAAAATAGCAGCGGCCTCGACCAAGTATAAAATATTCAACCAAACCGCCATCGATTTACCCCCCCCCCCCCCCCCCGAGAGAAATCACTGAAAATGTACGAAATACAAGATGCACAAAAATATACAAATTACCCGAAGCGACATTCTCTCAGAATCTCTCAACTCATTTTCTCACTTCAGTTCATAAAAAAGCGAATCGTGTGAATAGCGAATCGTTCGTTAAAATTGTTGATCTTACTACATTCTCTCTCTCTCTCTGTCTTCAAATAGATAGTAACAATAGCGTGTAATCTCGAGAAAAATAATCTCTCGTGCAGTAATGCACATCTGGCGGACACGCGCGATCGCGCGAGATTATCGGCCCTCTGGGGTAAGTTGGCCACGGCTGATTTTCGTACGTTTACCGATGCGAGTAACAGCGATACATCCGCAGGGAGTCGCCGCCGGTGGCGAGCTTGGATGAATTATCCACAGCGTGTAACGAACACGCGCGCACGCTCCTCTAGCCGCGGTTTCACCGATTCTCGATATGTACCCGTGTCCACAAATATCGCTCGTGCGAGGCAGCCTCGCTCTGCACGAGAAGCCCCATTGAGAACGATCCGGAACCTCGACAAAGCTTCCCACGCGAGCGTGAAAGCTTTCAGCCGGCGGACGTTGACGAATCGGCCGAGACGTCGCGCGAAAACGGAACCGACGCTCTGTCGAATCGTGGTGAGGCTAGCGAGCCTCGGTCAAACTGAAACGAACACGGATCATGGCAATTTATAATTGAAGCCCATTACCTTGACGAACTTTCTTTGTATCATCTACTGGCTATTTACTTCTGAGGCATCGTCGCTTCGAATAAACAGACGTAGCATTGGAAATAATCATTCGAACGATGTTGTTCAACGCGAAATTTTGTTAATCGTGACTTTCTAACGATAGTGTTATATTGTTTAAATTTGATGCGATTACGTGCATCGCGGGTATTTGCTAGAACAAAATATTGAGGTAATAAAATAAGAGTTAATGGCGCATGGTTTCTATCTCTGGAAAAATAATGTCCTCCACCATTTTTTCAACTTTCGCAGAGAAGCAATATGAATTATCGTGTGTCAATTGTCTCGGGACTGTCTTGAGAAATTTCTTCTTCTTCTAAATAATTCTCTTGTTCTTCTTACGTTGTTATTATAGCTTTCCCTCCAGGCGTCTGTTCAGATGTTATACTACTACACGAAGTGTAGTTCGTTATGATTATCGACAAATTATAAAACGAAAAAGTCCGAGCTGTTGGCTAGATTTAAGTACGATGTCCCCTAAAAACGGACGAGTGCTCTTTAATTTCATCTACGCTCGTGTCGCGTTGCCTCGTGAAATTTTTGAAAGGCGAAACTGTGACGTTCGTGTAATTTATACTCTCCGAATTTATACCCTCCGCGCGAAGCTTTTTTTACGTAGAGTTGATACTCGTCGAAATGATTAAAAAGAAATTATTTACGCGTACAATATTTAAACGCACGTGGTGCACGCAATTTCATCCGAAAGTTGAAAAATAATTTAATCCAGCAAATGTATTTTCACCGCAGAAACGAGATTCGCAACCTTCCGTGGAACTGGAAACGAAAAAAAGAAACTGTTTTTTTTTTATTTATACGAAAAATTTTTCCTACTCTTCTCTTATCATGAAAATCTTTAATTTATTTATTTGTCGTAAAAGAAGAAGAAAAATGTTTTCACTCTTTCGATACTGTGCATCGTTTGCCATTTGCATCATTTCCGATAGACAGTCTGTGCGTCACGAGTCTGATATTTTGCTTGGAACAACGTCGCGCACGCTGTTGATAAGAATCGAGCAGAATCGGTGGAAAAATTAACCGGTCACCAGACTCAGGCGAGGTTGAATGTCTGTTAAAAAAGCCTTCGCTGATAAGATTCGTTCGTCGCTGGACGAGGGAAAATCCCCTAGACCACTCTTGGGGATTGAAAGAGAGATTCGATCTCGCCTGACGAGAGAAAGAAAGAGAGAGAGAGAGAGTTTTGGCAACGCGATACGAAAATTGGAAGCGCTAAGCGATCGTGGCACAACGAGAGACTCGAGGGACTAAAAATTTTCGCTTCGAGATGATAACGAAACTATTCGATTTCAAGAGATTTTTAGAGAAAAACGAACGAATAATGTTTAAGAGATACAGTAATAATATAAATAATAATAATATAGTTTTGGAAAAATGGCAAATCGCTCCTTGCGGCGATTCTCTCCACATCTGTCAGAGAGAAGACGAATTCGACGTGTTTCGAGAGTGTTTGAATTTTGCTGGCTAGTCGGCTCTGTTTAGGATCTTGGCGATCTTTGATCCGGATTCATTAGAACCGAAGGAGATCAAAGCCGACTATCCAAGAGCTTTTAGAGGGGCAATCTAAATCGTAGATATCAGCCGATCCTCTAATTCTGTAACTCTTTGAGCTCTCCTCACCTCTCTCAGGGAACTGTAATGAAATTAGCGTTCCGTGCTTCTAAATCCATCACGCATCGTGATCCAGATCTCTCTGTGTCGGTGGCTTATTTAAATTTAAACTCGTCTCGCTTGGTATTCTGGTTTCCAGTTTCGATCGAAATCACGTTGCTACAATTGATCTTCGACTCACGGTGGGAATCACGATTTCTTTGTGAGACGTTCTTGCAAAAATCCGGCGTCTTGCGTGGTACAAAGTGATCGTCTGACATTCGCCGTCACGTTCTACTCGAAGAAACTCTCGCGTTTGCATATTTTGCCTCGTTTCTAATTTTCTAATTTTCTTTCAGTTAAGTATCGCCCAATTGAAGATACGCAAACCTGCTGAATAAAAAATTCAACTCTGAGATTTTTAATGGCAATTTCTTTTAGTAGATCATTCTCTCGTGTCAACCGCGTGGCTGTCGAAAATTTTTATTAATTAATATTAAAGAACGGGGAGGAAGGGAGGATTTATATATTTATCTGTTGCGAGACAGTTTATTATCAGTTTGTTTCGCTAATGAAAAAGATACAAGCACCGTCAGAGACTCTAAAACGCGAGAGATAATTAGAAACTGCGAGTCACTAACTCGGTGTTACTACCTTGCTTTAACGAGTACTAAAATTCTGCATCTTTACGCGTCGTTACATAAAACGCCGCCCCTCTTTGTGAAACATCTCGTAAATTATTCGCTATCTATCCAACGTTCCTGTCCATCACCATTACATAAGAAACCATTGAAAAATCAACACGTTCTCTCTCGTCAGAAATACTTGTCCATCATTCTTTGTATTTTCCAAATCTTTCTATTCAAACGTTGAGAAGAAAAAAGAAAACGGAAGCACGAACATAAATTATTTAACGTTATCATTTATTGTCGTTTATTATTATTTATTATTACTTAAAGTTATTTATTTATCATTGTTTGAAACACAATAATATAATCAGGATGCAATTTAAAATAGAAAATATAATTTAAGATGATCAATTTATTATTATTTATATAGAAATAAATTATTAGACTGCAGAGTTTTTACTTTATTAGAGATGTTGAATATACAGTTTGCAAAAGCAATGCGAAACAATCAGTGTGTCGTTCTGATTTGAAATTTAACGAATTTGTTTAGAGATCCGCCTGTGTTCTAGTTTTTTTCATTGCAGCCAAACTTTCATTTCACATATGCTCTATCTGGAGTCTAATTGCAGTTATTCATTATCGAACAGGGAACAGGCCACTGCGAAAATGTGTGGAAATAATTGTTTTATCGCGGAGAACAGGATTCGTCAGAGGAATACAGTTTCGATAGAATTTCCTCGAACTACGCAGTAGATTCAATTAAAATAAAACATTCACCCACACATCGTGTAATAACAAATTACACTTCCGCACCGTTGTGTCGCGTCGTTTTAATTACTTATACAGGACGGGCCAAACGTTTCTTCCCACCTATTTTTTTTTTTTTTTTTTTTTTTTTAACAAAACATGTTACAAAAAATACCCTATTGATTTTAAATTAAATTTAAGCTCAATCAACGTTTGAAACATATTTTTATTATTCAAACGTCGACCGCCATATATGATACAAGAATTACGGATTTATTTTAGTGGCAAGCTCTTGAATAAAGGAGAAAATTTAAAAAAAGGAAGAAAAAAATAGAACTTTGAGGAATCTCGCTATTCGTCATTCCTCGATCGCAGCAGCTCGGAATTCTTCAGATGTTCCACGCGCACGCTCGCTATCTGACACTCGCCGCGATGCAACTAACGCGCGGACCTGATACCGAAACTGCAGAGCGGTGTCGTATCCGCCGGATCCTCGTGGCTTGTCGCAATAATCAGTAATATGTGTGTGCCGTGCAGCGACTGTGATACGCGCGGATGAATGCGCGGTTGCTTTTGATACTCGTGCGACGACGAAGCAGTGCTGCAGACACGCTCACCGTTGTCTCGCTGATGCCATTTTCTTGTACGATACCATACGATTTCGTTGCGATTTCGAACAGATTTGGAGATTTGGCGTCTGGTTTTCGGGGCCATTTTTCAGAGTTTCGGACGATATTCTGATACAGTGGAATTCCATTTATACATACAGATTTTGTCTGCCTTTTCCGTGATATTTCTAACCTTTCAATGGATTCAACTGGCAGAGGTTTGTTTCGCGATTCGTCGATTGATTCTTTTATTTAACTCGCTGGAACTACCGGCGATAAATAAAACATATAAATTTCCATCAGAGATGTTAAAATAAAAAAGGTTATGTACACGATAAAGCTTTTCTTTATATATTTCACGAAAGATCATTTAAATCTCTCAGAAATACACTGTTTTACATTTGTAAAGTATCCAGCAAAAATTAGAAATTGGACATTTTGACGATTTTGGTAGTTTCATTAAGAATCGACAAATATTTATATTTCGTTCAAATAGATGGAACAATCGCGCGTAATTATTCACCGTTGCCATTTCCTGGTTTCCTGCCTCTTTCAAATCGAAGATAGACCCCTTCCGAATATTCTAGGATTAAGTCTAGAATTTCGAGATGGGAATTTCACCCGGCGTTTGTTGCGTTTGGCTCATAAACCGCGGCATCCACAGCGAAATCCAATGATTCACGGCTTATCGACTGGCGCCGCTTAAAGAACAACTCTCTGAAAAATGCCGCAGTTATTCCACCTCCTTTGTCTCCTATCGTGCTTTGCGACTATAAATCGTCGGCAGAAATGTCGTAATTTGCCTTATCTTCGCAATTCCGCGTTAATATTCGGGGACTCGATTCCTCTCGATTGTTCTCGCAATTGGCGGGGCTACATTCTAGTGGCCATTTCTGGATTGGCGAAAGAAACAGTCGGAAGCGGAGGAAAAAAAAAAAAAAAAAGAAAAAAGAAAAAGAA